>NW_015171691.1:16719-32956 GCF_001447785.1 Gekko japonicus
GAAGAGGAAGAAGAGGAGGAGGAGGAGGAGGAGATTGGATTTATACCCCCTGCCCTTCACTACCCAAAGGTGTCTCAGAGGGGCTTACAATCTCCTTCCCCTTCCCCTCCCCACCACAGACACCCTGCGAGGTAGGTGGGGCTGAGAGAGCTTTTTCGAGGACTGTCCTTGAGAGAACAGCTCTGAGAGAACTTGTGGCTGACCCACGATCACACCAGCATCTGCATGTGGAGGAAGAGTGGGGAATCAAACCTGGCTCTCCCAGATTAGAGTCCGCGCACTTAACCACCACATCAAACTTAATCAAAATACAATCCCCTCCACCTTCTGCAAATCTCTGGACACCACTCTCCTTCAATCTATTATTTATTAAGCAAACAGCTACAACACGAGGAGGAGGAGGAGGAGGAGGAGATTGGATTTATACCCCGCCCTTCACTACCCGGAGTCTCAGAGCGGCTTACAAACTCCCTTCCCCTCCCGACAACAGACACCCTGTGAGGTAGGTGGGGCTGAGAGCTCTTTTGAGGACTGCCCTTGAGAGAACAGCTCTGAGAGAACTTGTGACTGACCCAAGGTCACACCAGTATCTGCATGTGGAGGAAGAGTGGGGAATCAAACCCGGTTCTCCCAATTTAGAGTCCGCGCTCTTAACCGCTACACAAAATTGGCTGTCCAAAGAAAAACAGCACATGGCTTGATGGACCAACAGTCAGCTCAAGGAAGCTTCATATTGCTCTTCCCATGCTGCAGAGGTTCGTATGCCAGTTAATGGAGAAGTACCGTGCACTTTGGGGGAAATCTTTCAAAGGTGCACAAGCAAGCCAAATGAAGCCTGGCAGGTTCCCTGCGTGCCTTAACA
Source organism: Gekko japonicus (assembly GCF_001447785.1). Classification (NCBI taxonomy): domain Eukaryota; kingdom Metazoa; phylum Chordata; class Lepidosauria; order Squamata; family Gekkonidae; genus Gekko; species Gekko japonicus. The sequence continues at coordinate 17,582 of NW_015171691.1, forward strand.
TTGGGCGCTGGGGAAGGAAATAACCTGGGACGAGCCATGATGGTAAAGAGGAGGAGCTCTTAACATGCCCTGTCACTGTGGGTAAGACAAGAACTGAGAGGTGCCTTCTCAAACAGGAACACACGCACACACACACAAAGCTGCTCTGTACAGAATCAGACCCTCAGTACATCACGGTCAGTATTGCCTACTCAGACCGGCAGCAGCTCTCCAGGGTCTCTGGCTGAGGTCTTTCACACCACCTCCTGCCTGGTCCTTTTAACTGGAGATGCCGGGGACTGGACCTGGGACCTTCTGCATGCCAAGCAGAGGCTCTGCCACTGAGCCACAGCCCCGGTCCAGCTGGAGACAATGACAACTCCATCTTAGGTTCCATGGCCCCGCCTGTGGTGGACGGAGTGGGAGGAGTAACCCTGCCCAGGATATCTTCCTTCACGGATGGACAAACAAGAGCCTCTTCTTGTAATTACCTTCTTCATGAAGCTCACGTCTTGCCTTGAAATTTTATCTCGCTTTATCTTCAGATCCGACACGTCTGGTATTATCCTAGAAAAGGGACACATGCATAATTCATGGGTTCTCCACTGCATGACGCCTCAGCGGTGGGACTCCTTCCCCACCAAGAGCTGCCTGATGCCAAAGCAGTTGATCTTTGGGCACCAAGGTTCCTGTCCCATTTCCCGGGACTTGTGCCAATGCGTTCGCCCCCCCCCCTCGGTTCGCCGAATATTCCTATGCTGGCCCAAATTATGTTTCTTATATCCTAGACAGTTAAATGCTTTTTAACCCCACTGTTTTTATGCCATACTCTGGTTTCACTTTATGATTCTTAGCGCCTTTAATTAGTTTTATGTTTAACTCAGAAGCAGAGGCCCAGACCTGGATAGTATTTGCCAGAGCCCTATAGAAAAAAAAGGGGGGGGGGGGGGGGGGGGAACAAACCTGACCCAAAAACTGGAATCAAGAACCAAAAGGGTGAGAAGAAAGTCTAGTGAAGGGCCAATATTAAAAACCTAGTTAAAAATTATAATATACAAAACTACATGTATTAGAAAGACAGTTAAAAACATACATAAGGGCCCAATGAAAGCCTCGTTAAAAAGTATAGCCTAAAACCAAGGGCCGGGCCACATGACCTGATGTGTTTCCACCCTATTGGGGCCTTCTTCAGAGGTCGAACGATATTGAGGTACACGTAACTTAACTACATATTTCAATAAGATAACCAATAAGTGAATACTGGACCAGGAAGAGGAAGGTTAAGCAGCAAGATCTAGAGACACATGACAAAGATATTTGTGAGGCCTCAAAAGGTGAAAGTCATGTGTCTGGTGCCAAATGCTAACAGTTGCTGAATTAGAACATCTTCCAATTTAGGTCCAAAAACACATAGGTGGCTATCGAAGTCAGAGATTGAGTGTCCTCAAGCAAATAGCAGTCGTAAGTGCGATCCACTTCAGAGGACTATGTCCAAGTTGAAATTGTAACAGAGCATCCACCTGGAACAAAATGTAATCAGATCTGTTCTTTGAGAAATCTCTTGGGAAATGTGTTTGGAATAAGCCAGCATTCCCGTCAGAGAAAGAAGGAAGATCTGTATTATGAAAGAATTCTAAGGAGTTGTTCCTAATGGTGTGACTTGGAATTACTAGACTTACACTTCTGTATATCCTTTGAAGAAGATACTGTGCATATCCATCTGTATGGCACAGTCCTTGTGTGCATACAGCAGAGGTCATTTCGGGGGGGTTCGCGGGGGAACACAGTTCCCCCGGGTGAGGTGCAGGGGCGGGGCACATGACGAAGCCCCGCCCCCTGCTTCCGGCCGCCCCACTTCCAGCCCTCATTCAGCCAGGAGGAGGCAGGAGAAGAGGGAGGGTAAGTTGCTTCCTCCCCGCCTCTCCCCACCCCTGCCTGCCTGGGGCCAGGGAGGGTCTTGGCGGGGCTTCCTCGCACTCCCGCTGGCCTTGCAGGTCCACCGCCGGGCCCCTGATGTCAGGGGGTGTGGCATATGCTAATGAGTTATGCTAATGAGTTCCCCTAGCTCTTTTTCTACGAAATGACCCCTGGCATACAGTATTGCAGTGTGCATTAATTTGCTTATAAGAATATTTGGACTTTATGTACAGTGCCGGTGCACAGTTTTTCTTGTTGTTTACTACAGACTAACGTGGCTGCTACAGCCTTAGGAGGAGACTCCTGGATGAGTCCCAGGAGGCAACTAAATGCTGGGTGCGTCCAACGCAAAGCACTTCACCCCAGGGCGTGCTACCTTATTCCTCGGAGCTTTGCTCGGTTGTCGTGCCGGTCAATAAGATTGTGCAGCACTTCCAGGACCAGCTGCCGAAGCTCGCAGTCTTCCATGAGCGAAGTGGACAACAGAGGGTCGAGGAAGGGGGCCGAAAGGACAGTGGCGATGCTCTTGGCGTTGTAGCCAGAGGTGACCTGTGGATCGGGGTCCAAGACAAAGTAAGCAGGACCACAGTGCAGACCTCCTTAATGCACAATACATCCAACCAGCAGCCGTTTGAACAAACCGGAGAAGGGCTAGAGCATGGGTGCCAAACTCATTTGTTATGAGGGTGAGCCCTGTTCAAGTGTGTATCTGTAAGCTGCAAACCTACTTTTTATTTTTTATTTTTTTGTAAGTACCCAAGGGTACACTTTTATTATTTTTCCCCCATTATATTCTACAGACATACAGACATACATACAAACAACACCCAACTACCCCTAACAACATATAACATATAACAAGAGACTTTATCATTTCTTCTGCTTATTAGATTTCTAAATTCATTACCTATTTTACTAAGCTTATCTTTTCTGCGTTCTCAAATTGCTACATTTATCTATCAGTTGCGTTTACATTATACCAATCGTAGAATCTCTTCCAAGTTTTTTGAAAAGTCCATTCTGTACCATTCTGCAGCCAGTGCAGCGCTTTCAGCACAGGTCAGATGTGCTCCCGCCTAGGGAGACCCATCAGCAGCCTGGCCGCAGCATTCTGCACTAGCTGCAGCTTCCGGATTTGCGACAAAGGCAGCCCCATGTAGAGAGCGTTACAGTAGTCTAACGCTCATGACATCCTACCCTTGTGCAGAACTGAGGGGGAGGGGGCCCCACAAAGTTACAACCTGCGAGTCTTGCTCCCATGACCCACCATGTTTAGAACCGACATGCCGGGGGAAGACGGTGCAATGTCACACTGGAGCATAAGCACAGCCCTGCCAGGTCAGAGCCAGACGTCTAGACCAGTGTCCTGTTCCCGAGGGGCTAGCCCAGGGGTGGCCAAACTGTGGCTCGGGAGCCGCATGCGGCTCTTCCGCAAATATTGTGCGGCTCCCGGCAGGGCAGCTAGGGAAGCGAAGGGGAGGGCAAGCCTCACCGATCGGTCTTCCCTTCCCCAGCCTCTGCTCCTGCAGGAAATGACCCCTGGGGCTAATGGACTAATTCATGGGGGATAAGGGGTTTGTCATGGGGGATAAGGGGTTAAGCTGTCACTTAAAAATCCCCTGGTTCACTGCAGGCTGGGTGAAGAAGCCCTGCCTCTTGCCCGTCCTGGATCTACCGTCCATCAGCTTCACTGGGTACCCTGAAGTGCACGTCTTAGAAGGAGCTCCCTTGTCCTCATTCTCCACCCCAACTGCTGTGGCCCAACCCTTCCTTCACCACCTCCAGCTACCCAGAGCCTGAGCCTCATTCCCCATATACCTCAATCCCAACGGCGGAGACCAAGGCTGGGCTTACCATCAGCAAAGAGCGCAGCAACATGATCTGGATCCTCCTGGTTCCCAAATCCCTGTGGGGGGAAAATGGGGGGGGGGGATAGTTTTAAAATGGCTCCAGGTCCCAGTTCACTCACAAAGGCCAGTGTTATGTTGTGACGGACATTTTTGACCGGCACTCCGGGCTGGAAACGACAGCAGTCCCGCCGGGAGCCCCTCGCTCCCTTCCAAACAGCTCACAACTCACAGTGGACTAGCCTGCCCTGCGGCGCACAGAGAGAGAGAGAGAGAGAGAGAGAGAGAGAGAGAGAGAGAGAGAGAGAGAGAGAGACCCACAGCAGATGCTCTGCTACAGCCCCTCCCCTTGGAATGGCAGGAACCCCACCCCCACCCCCGGGGCTACGATTTTGTATGCGGAATATTGGAGGAAAGAAGAACTCCCATCAAAAGAAGAAATAACCTACAAACTATTAGAAACGGCAGAGATGGACAAATTAACTTTACAATTACAAGATAGAAGAAAAGAAGAAGAAGTTATTGGATTTATACCCCATGGCCCTTCACTACCCAAAGGTGTCTCAGAGCAGGTTACAAACTCCTTTCCCTTCCCCTCCCCACAACAGACACCCTGCGAGGTAGGTGGGGCTGAGAGAGCTCTGACAGAAACTGCTCTTTTTCAAGAACAGCTCCTATCAGAACTGTGGCTTGCCCAAGGTCATCCAGCCAGGTGCACGTGGAGGAGTGGGGAATCAAACCTGGTTCTCCCAGATTAGAGTCTGCACACTTAACCACTGCACCAAACTGGCTCACATAAGAAAGAAGAAATCTTTGAAAAAACATGGTCAAGATTTTATAAATGGACTGAGGTGTATCTGCAAAGATGCACAATATAACTATACATATCAGGAGAAACTTCCTAACTGTAAGAGTGGTTGAGCAGTGGAACAGTCTGCCTCGGAGGTGGTGGATGCTCCTTCGCTGGACGTTTTCAAGCGGAGGCTGGACGACCATCTTTCGGGTATGTTGTAGGTATTTAGGGATCTCTTTCAGCTATGCCCCTGCAGAGTGCAGGGGGTTGGACTAGATGACCTGCAAGGTCCCTTCCAACGCTAACATTCTGTGATTCCATATACTTACCAAAATATTTTCTGGCGTATATACTATTAAACTTGTTTAGGTGCATATAAGAAGGATATTATCTATGTAAAACAAAACTAGTTACAAACGAGTACATGCTCTTTGTTTGTTTGGTGTTAGTCTGTCTTGTATATTGTTTGTCTCTTCTTTGTAGGAAATTAAGAAAAATCTATTAAAAGCGGTGGCACAGAGGATTTATCCTCTGGTTACAGTAACATCTGAACTGAACAGAACTACTGTCAGTTCTAGCCTGTGCTGGTGTGATCTACCAGCCTTGTCCCCAGCTCGCCGTCCACCCAGCGGTTCGAAAGTTTCAGCAAGTAGATAAAATGGGTACTACTCCTTAGAGAGGGTGGGCACACTAAACCCCCCCAGTGGGGGGGAGGTGTTAGCCGGCAAAACGGAATGTCCAGCTTGGAAGCCTGGAAAGATCTCTTCGGCATTAAAAAGCCTGCAATGGGCCAATCCAGCCAGGCGGTGGCAGTGCGACGCTGCAACTCGAAGCAGTCCTGGAGAACCTGATGTCATCAAGCCAAGTCGAGTCAATGCCGTCTGGAACACGTCTGAGGCTACAGCTGAACAAAATCCCCGTCGGCTGCAAACGTGTGCGACTTAAAAAAGATTTATATGTTGTCCTCCCTTACCCCCTATGAATCATTGTTAGTCCCTTGTTAATATGTGTAACTGTAAATCGCACAGAGCCAGCAGCTCTGCAAGATTGAGCAATTAATAAATCGAAAGATATTATTATTTTTTTAAAAAAATTCTGCCTCTGACATCAGCTCCGGGCTGCCTCTGATATCACGTGCAATTTGGAAGTGGGCAGAAAGGAGCCCTGGAAGGCAACGAGCCGGAACAGATGTGAGCGACAGACAAGAAATTTCACAAAATCTCCCCCGTTTCAGTGTGACTGTCCTGGTTTTTCTAGAGGCTTCCAAGATGTGAGATAGGAAAGGAAGGCATGGAAGCGGCCCCCGGGGGATGGGCTTGGAACACACAGGGCCTCGTCTACCACTGAGTTGGACCCCTTGATCTCTCGAGGCCGGTATTGTCTACTCTGACAGGCAGTGGCTCTCTACAGTTTCACGCAGAGGTCTTTTCCAGTGTTCCCTCTAAACTGAGCTAGTGTGAGCTAGCTCACAGTTTTTTTAGCCTCCAGCTCACAACTTTTTGTCTCGGCTCAGGAAGGACGGGGCTCCAGAGCAAACTGATTGATGCAGCAGCCAAATCGCCCGCTCACAACTTTAATGCCGGTAGCTCACAAAGTAGAATTTTTGCTCACAAGACGCCACAGCGTCTTTTCAGATCATTTACTGGTCCTTTCAACCGGAGATGCTGCTGGGGATTGAATCTGGGGCCTTCTGCATGCCAAGCAGAGGCTCTGCCAACTCAGCCACGGTCCCTTCGCTCGTGAGTTCCCTCTGCCCTTTCGTTCCTCTAGAACTTCCACCCACAGCCCAAACTCCACAGCCTAAAGTTGTCCATGGCCTTGTCCCCACCCATTCCTTCTCCCCCCCCCTCACTTTGTTTCTCAAACTCTACTTCGCCGGGTGCCCCAAAGTCCCCTTCCCCCACGGCCTCCCTCAGGTCTGTCCTAAAGCCCCGCTGTGTTCCTGAAGCCTGCCGCTTAAATTCCTCACCCTGAGCTAAGACAAACCTTCCAACCCCAACTTGCAATTGACTTCTGTCTCCCATCACCGCCTTAAACACCAAGGAGAGACCCTGGGCCCTGGTCTTACCACCTTTAGTCTATCTTGCTGCAGAAATTACTCGATCAAATTGAGCCGGTTTGAAAATACCACCAGGACTATCACCTAAGCAGTGGTACAGTCGGATTTAGGGATCTCTGCTCTGCCCTTTGTTTCTGCTACTTCCAAAAATGGATACTGATTGTTTATGGACGTTTTATGGATGTTTTTAACTGTATTTATATATGCATTTTATGTAAGCCGCCCTGCGCCCACCTTGGTGGGAAGGGCGGGGTATAAATTGAGGTGGGTTATACATTGAACTAATAAATAAATATAAATAAATAAACTACTGAGGGGCAGATCGTAATCTTAGGGCACAGACCTGTCTTCCCCCCGTGTTATTCTGTAAAGTGCCACGTGCATTACAGACGCTATAGAAGTAAACACTAATAATTAATAATGCTTTTGGCAGCGAATAAGGGAAAAATACAAACCCAAGTTGGCCGTTCTCTGAGGTGTGAGCCGTCATCCCAAACACAGGGACCTTCCCCATTATAAACAACATGATCTCAGACCGCTGGTAATCCGGGAGGTTGCTCCCAAAGAATCCTGTGAAAGAAAGGAAGAAGGCGGCACTGGCTCATCATAAAGAGAATTCAAGGGCAAAAGGGATTCTGTCTCACCTATCTTGCCTCCCCTCCCAACATCTCCAGAAATAAGAAGATAAGAGAAGCCAGTGTTGGATCAGGCCAATGGCCCATTCAGTCCAACGCTCTGTGTCACACAGTATCCAAAACCCAGTTGCCATCAGGAGGTCCACCAGCAGGGCCAGAACTCTAGAAGCCCTCCCCCTGTTGTCCCCCCCAGCACCAAGAAGACAGAGCATCACTGCCCCAGACATGAGAACGTAAGATAAACCATTTTGGATCAGGCCAGTGGCCCATCCAGCCCAACACTATGGTGGCACACAGTGGCCAAAAATACCAGGTGCCACCAGGAGGTCCAGCAGTGGGGCCAGGACACTAGGAGCCCTCCCCACTGTTGCCCCCCAAGCACCAAGAATGCAGAGCATCACTGCCCGCAGACAGAGTGTGCCATCTATACCTTGTGGCTAATAGCCACTGATGGACCTCTGCTCCATCTGTTTCTCCAATCCCCTCTCGAAGTTGTCTGTGCTTGTAGCCGCCACCACCTCCTGTGGCAGTGAATTCCACGTGTCAATGACTCTTTGGGAGAAGAAGGACTTCCTTATAATAGCTACTTTACACTGATGGCAGCAAGGGACATGTCTCCATTGCTGTCATCATTCGAATTCCCTTTGCAGATCAGTTGGGGTGAAAATGCAATAAAAACGGAAACTGGGGCTTTGTTCTGGGCTAAAAGGCATCCACTTCGAGGGGCGGAGGGCAGATATACTCAACTCACCAATGGTTTGAATGATGGCATTCTGGACTATCTTCTCCTCACACTCCTTTGAGCGGGTGTCGATGCTGCCACTGGAACCTGACTTTGTGCCCAGTTCAAAATCCACGCTCAGGCTCAGGTGTTTCAGCAGAGTGTTGAAGACCTCCAGGACGGTCGGGCCTGTAACAACGGAGGACCAGTGCAGCAGTCAGAACCACCCTGCACGAAATTCACTTGCCAGCTCCCACTGGGGCCTGAATATTTGCCTAGAGACACCCAGGATGTTCCGTGTGTAGTGTATTCAAGCTGGCTTGAATGCACATCTTGTTGTGAAACATCTAATTGGAATGTGATGTAAAGCTTCGTCCTGGGCTAGGATCCAAATCCATCCAATAGTATTGCTAGCCCAGGAAGCACCTAACCAATCACCTTCTAGCAAGCTCCCTGAGCGGGAACATCTGTGATTGGTCCTTATGTGAACAACCTTGTTGGTTGGTATTTGTACAGTGGGTGTGGCTACATTAGCCGGGAATGTTTAAAAGCAGGACAGCTGCAATGTAAAGGCTGTTCTGGCTATCAGATGTTGATCCGTGTTGGAGTTGTGTTCGAGTGGAAGAATAAAGTTGTGTTCTTGCTGAATCACTCTCCGACTGCTTTGTTAAGCGAGCGACTTAACACCGTGAACCACTGCACGCAGACACCCACCCACAGACCCTGCACATTGCAGAGAGCTGTCATCAGGACGAAACCAACTATATCGGGGTGGCCAAACTGAGGCTCTTTCACACATAGTGTGCGGCTCCCAGCAGGTCAGCTGGGGAAGCAAAGGGGAGGCATGCCTCCCCAGTTGGTCTTCCCTTCCACCACTCCCTCCCTCCCTCCCCATCTATTCTTCCTTTCTTTCTTCCTCCCTCCTCTCCCCTCCCTCGTTCTTTCCACCTTTCCTTCCCTCTCTCTTTCTCCCCTCCCTCCCCATCTAAAGTTAAATATCATTATCAATATCTGTTTTTACCCCTTTTATTTTTATGTTTGGCAGTCTCATTTATAATTTTAATAAAAAGCAAATTTGTACATTTTCCAGTAAAAACATGTGTGTGATATTTGGTCATGTCTTGCGGCTCTCGAACATCTGACATTTATTCTACGTGGCTCTGACGTTAAGCAAGTTTGGCCACCCCCGAACTACATGATCAAAACAAGAAATGACCTGATTTGCCCAGGGTGGCACAGTGGGTATATCCCACTGTCTTAACATCTGAACTGTGTTAGTTCAAGCCCCGCGCTGGTGTGAGCAGCCAGCCTCTTGTCCCCAGCTCATCGTCCACCCAGCGATTCGAAAGCTTCGGCGAGTAGATAAAATGGGAACCACTCCTTAGAGAGGGTGGGCACGCCAATCTCCCTTGTGGGAGGGAGTTAGCTGACAGTCAGACGTCCTGGTCGAGGCTTGGAAGGCGAAATAGCTTCTCGGCTACGAAAGAATCCCTGCAATGGATGTTCCGGCCAGGCGGTGGCAGTGTGGCGATTGACATACAGGTCCTGAAGCCTGGCCAACACGCAGCCGTGCGGAAAATGACGGAGCCGAGCTAGAAGACGTCTACACCGGGCAGTGACGGCGCATGCAATTAAGAATGAATATGTTGTCCCTTGTCTTTACTGAGTAACTGTACATACACACACACACACACACACCAACGAAGCAGGGGTTCTGTGCTATGCAACAGATGCACCCCTTTGGATGCCACAACATCTGACTGCAGGCTGGCTTGATCCTGGCTCCGGGGCCAATGGAGGCAACTGGGAAGAACAGCTCAGGATCAAAACCCCTCTCGCCGCCTGCCCCCTCTCCACACTGTCTGTGCTTCCAAGCTGTGAGAGAGCCTGGCCACAGTACGAAGAAGAGGAAACTGGATTTATACCCCACCCTCCACTTGGAGTCTCAGAGGGGCTTACAATCTCCTTTCCCTCCCCCTCCCCACAACAGACACCCTGTGAGGTAGGCGGGGCTGGGAGAGCTCTCTTGAGAACTGCTCCTGAGAGAACAGCTCCGCGAGAACTTGTGACTGACACAAGGTCACACCAGCAGTTGCAAATGGAGGAATGGGGAATCAAATCCGGTTCTCCCGGATTAGAGTCTGCACTCCTGACGATTACACCAAACTGGCTCTCCCTTTGAAGATGCTGGAACCTCCCTTTGAAACGCTGCATGGCTGGATCAGGACTCCTCTGTGGACTATGCGCTCAAGGCCTTATGAGAGGGACAGACCGCACCTCTTTCTCCTCGGAACTTCTACCACTCATCAGTGTTCCCTCTAACCTGAGTTAGTGTGAGCAAGCTCACAGTTTTTTAGCCTCTGGCTCACATATTTTTGTCTTGGCTCAGGAAGGGATGGCTCCAGAGCGAACTAATTTCTGCAGCAGCCAGATCGCTCGCTCACGACTTCAATGCCGGCAGCTCACAAAGTAGAATTTTTGCTCACAAAGACTCCACGGCTTAGAGGGAGCATTGCCATTCATTTAATTGCTGTCTGCTTTCCAATAACAATGTGATCTTTACATTTCTGTTACTGAGATCATGTGTCTAGTCTACCATTAACATATATTAATTCTATAGGGAGGGGCTGTGGCTCAGTGGCAGAGCATCTGCTTTGCATGCAGACACCACCGGGGGGGGGCTGCAGTGGCCCCTCCTCTGCCCAAGACCTCACAAAGCCCACCCACCCCCAACCCCAGTGAGAAAAGGCAACACTCAGCTCGATGAACCAGCGACTCGACGGAGCACAAAGCAGCTTTAGAGGTTCAACGATTCCACTTTCTATCAAGCAGACGCCACAAATCTTTATAGGGATGATTAGTCTAATAAGAGGCTCGTTATCCTATTACTAACCGGCGGTTCCATGGCTTTGGTGCGGTTTCTTTAATAAATCAATGGGGCCAAACCGCTTCCCATTCTTCTGCTTTGCCAGCCAATTGCCAACCAGGACTTGTCCAGTCAGGCATCACGCTGAAGTCACGCGTTTCCTTAATCATGGCTTGATGTGATACCTGGGCTGAGTCTGGAGTTGTTGTTTAAAGGTGGGAGAAGGGAGAGGGGTCCCGCAGAGACGCAATCCCTCCCCCACCCCGAGGTAGCTGGATGCTGTCAGAATATTAACCCTTCGAGGCCCTCCAGGGCAGAGCGGCCAGACGCATAAAGTAGCACCCAAAGGGCGAACGCACGTGACAGCCGCTCAGGCTTTCTGCACTGTGAAGAGCCCACACACACACACACCTCCGGGCAGCGCTGTGAGTGGCACCCCCTGTTGAAACTTCGACACCCCCACCCCCAGCCGGGAGGGAAGCGGAGGCTCGGCAGAGGGAGGAAGGAGGCGTGGAGGCAGACGCCTGGAGTCATGTTGTCCTCATGTGCCCCAAAAGGGGCGGGGCGGGGCTGGCTTCCCGGTTGGGGCCCTGCAGTGCAGTCTCTTGTGCTGGGTGGACAGATGGGCCATGGCGGCTCTGCTGGCGCTGCTGCGGTGTGAGTGGCACTGGGCAGGGGGGGGGACGGAGATGGGGAGACACGCATCCCGTGCATTAATTAATTTATTAGCACCCCCCCCAATGAAAGAATCCTGGCTACGGAGCTGCCTCTCCCTCCCCAGAGTCAGGGGCAAGAAGGGGGGGGGGGTTGGCGTGCCAGATATAAGACATAACGATTTTAGAACGCCCAGTTCACAACCACACTGGCTAAGAGGAAAACCTGAAGAGGATTTCTACCGTTTAGACTTTCATGAAACACAACATTAGAAGACATGTAAGAAAAATAAAAGGAGCTGCGGTGGCTCAAGTGGTTGAGACGCTGAACTGCAGGCTGTGGAAGGTCGGTAGTTCAGCGGTTCGAGACCCGAGTGTGCCGCATGATGGAGTGAGCTCCCGTCTCTGGTTCCAGCTCCTGCCAACCTAGCAGTTCCAAAGCAAGAAATTGCAAGTAGATAAATAGGGACCACTTTGGTGGGAAGGGAACAGCGTTCCGTGCGCCTTGGTGTTTAGTCATGCCGGCCACATGACCACGGAGAAGTCTTCGGACAGCGCTGGCTCTTCGGCTTTGAAACAGAGATGAGCACCGCAACCCTAGAGTCGGATTCGACTGGCTTTCGAGCAAGGGAAACCTTTACCTTTACTAAGGAAAAAAAGCCTTGAACTGGACGGGCCCGGGCGAGCCCGGTCCTGTCGGATCTCGGAAGCTAAGCGGGGTCAGGCCTGGTTAGTGCTTGGGTGGGAGGCCACCAAGGAAGTCCAGGGTCGCCACGCAGGGTCAGGCGACGGCAAAGCCACCTCTGAACGTCTCTGGCCTTGAAAGCCCCATGAAGGGTTGGCAGAAGTCAGGAGGGGCATCATGACGGCACTTTCCCCACCACCAAGGAAAAAACAAAAACGACCTGCCTGGCCTGCCTCGTTTGCCTTGTGGGCGGCATGCTGCTTTCCCACCTGCCACTTCTGCCCAGGGGGACGTGGGCAGTGCCACTGTTCCCTCTAAGCTGAGCTAGTGTGAGCCAGCTCACAGTTTTTTAGCCTCCCGCTCACACATTGTTTGTCTTCGCTCAGGAAGGGATGGGGCTCCAGAACAAACTAATCGATGCAGCAGCCAAATCGCTCGCTCACAAATTTAATGCCAGTAGCTCACAGAGTAGAATTTTTGCTCACAAGACTCCACAGCTTAGAGGGAACATTGGCTGGCCGCCCTCCTTACCATCTGGGTATCCTGTGCCCGGACCTTCCCTCTTCGCGGCTTGGCAGCATGCTCCGTCACAAACGCCCTCTTCCTGGGGCTCCATTTATTCCACGAGGTTCGCTCTGCCTCTCTCCTCCGGGCACAGCAAGGCCCTCGCGGGTCGGGATCCCCGTCGTGCCCCCCGGGGCTAAGCCCCGCCTCTGCCTTTTCTGCGGTTTCCACAACCCCCTGAGCCAGCCTGACTTTCCGCCGGGCTGCCACAGCTTCTCCACTCTGGGCCGGAGGAGCCTGCAGATCCTGTCTTTTATCCCCGGCTCCATTATCACTAATTAGTGCTCCTCCCGCGGCATGCGGTGATAACTTCCTCAAGAATCCCTGGCCTGCGAGTGTGGAAGCTCTCTCGTGGCTACTCGTGGCCGGCTGACACCTCTGCTCACTGCGACTACTTCCTGTCATGACACACCGAAAAGGATCAACGACCTTTACCGCAAAGCCCATTAGTACAGAAGGGAAACACTGAGAAGATGATCTGGCTAGCAGGTATTTTATGCAGAGAGGAAACCTAGAAAGAACGGATCTCCAGGTTTATCTAGTCCAACCTCCTGCACGATGCAGAAATTCACGGCCACCTCCCCCTTCTCCCTGTACCCAGTGTTCCCTCTGAGCTGAGTTAGTGTGAGCTAGCTCACAGGTTTTTAGCCTCCGGCTCACACATTTTTGTCTTAGCTCAGGAAGGAGGGCTCCAGAGCACACTAATTTATGCAGCAGCCAAACCGCTCACTCACAACTTTAAGGCCAGGAGCTTCCAAAGGCGAATTGTTGCCCACAAGACTCCACAGCTTACAGGGAACATTGCCTGTGACCCCTGCTGTATTGCCCAGAGAAAGGCAAAAAACCTCCAGGATCTTTGGGCTAATATGGCCCGGAAAATTCCTGCCTGACCCTACGCAAGGGTCACCTCGAGACTGGATTACAGCAATGCTCTCTACATGGGGCTGCCCTTGTCCCAAATCCGGAAGCTGCAGCTGGTGCAGAATGCAGCGGCGAGGCTGTTGCTGTGTCTTCCTGTGTGGGAACACATCCAGCCCACCCTAAAAGCTCTGCACTGGCTGCCTATAGCATACCGGATATGGTTCAAGGTGCTGGTTCTTAACTTTAAAGCCCTATATGGCCGGGGACCTACTTGCCTGAGGGACCGCCTTTCTCCAATTGTTCCCCAGAGAGCATTAAGATCTGGATCCCAAAATCGCCTGGCCCTTCCGGGCCTGAAAGAGGCCAGGTTGGCTACAACGAGGGCCAGGGCCTTTTCCGTGGCGGCTCCTATCTGGTGGAATGAGCTTCCCGGATGACATCAGGGCCCTGCGGGACCTTTTACAGTTCTGCAGGGCCTGTAAAACGGAGCTCTTCTGCCAGGCTTTCGATGAGGGCGCCGCCTCCGGCCGCCTCGATTGTATGGCCCTGGCCTTAACATGGACAGCACTACCAGCCTGGTTTTAACACCAACACCACCGACAGCTGGATGTCGAACAGCTTGGCAGGAGCCTGGAGGTGGCCATTCAAATGATGAGTGGATATGGATGTCGCCTGTATTATAGCTATGTGCAGTGTATGTATAGTTTCTATTGTAATTTTAATGGAATGTTAGTTTTAGCGTACATATTGGAGTTTTAATGTATTTATTGATATTTATGTTGTTAGCCACCCTGAGCCTGCTGAAAGCGGGGAGGGCAGGATAAAAATATAATAAATAAATACCCATTTTCACAGTCTGCCTAAATTCACAGTGAGTCACAGAATCAGCATTGCCGTCAGATGGCCATCTAGCCTCTGCTTAAAAACCTTCAAAAAAGAGGAGGAGGAGGAGATTAGATTCCTACCCCGCCCTTCACTCAGAATCTCAGAGCAGTTTACAAACTCCTTTCCCTTCCCCTCCCCACAAGAGACACCCTGTGAGGCAGGTGGGGCTGAGAGAGCTCTCTCGAGAACTGCTCTTTCAAGGACAGCTCTTATCAGAACTACGGCTTGCCCAAGGTCATCCAGCAGCTGCGAGTGGAGAAATGGGGAATCAAACCCAGCTCTCCCAGATTAGAGTCCGCGCACTTAACCACGACACCAAACTGGCTCCTCCACCACCACCTCCCAAGGAAGCCTGTTCCACTGAAGAACCTCTCTGTCAGGAAACGCTTCCTAATGTTTAGCCAAAAACCCCTTTGTTTAGCCAAAAAACCCTTTGTTATGACTTTCAATCCACTGGTTCTGATCCGACCTTCTGAGGCAGAAGAAATATGTGGGGGAGGGAGACGCTCCATTCTCTCGCTGCTCATTTCCATGGCCTATGAGCCTTTACCCAAAACTCCCAAGTTTTAAGTGGCCATGCATTCAACTGCGCTCACCGATAGATCCTTTAGCAGCAATCGCGATGGTCTCCAAAAGAACCTGGATGATGCCCGCTCGAACACGGGGGGAGTCTCGCTTGCGGAAATCAAGGTGCCCCAGGATTTCTTGTATCACATGATGAGAATACTGTGCCTGGGAAGCAGAAGGAAGCAGCAAAGCATATTTAAAAGGTAAAGGATTTCCCTTGCTCAAAAGCCAGTCGAATCTGACTCTAGGGGGTGGTGCTCATCTCTGTTTCCAAGCCGAAGAGCCAGCGCTGTCCAAAGACGTTTACGTGGCCCTGTGGCCGGCATGACTCAACACCGAGGTG
>NW_015171692.1:0-11692 GCF_001447785.1 Gekko japonicus
GGTGCAGAAAAGGGCAACTAAAATTATTAGGGGGGTGGAACGCTTTCCCTATGAAGAAAAGTTAAAGCGGATAGGGCTCTTCAGCTTGGAGAAAGAACTACTGAAGGGTGACATGATTGAGGGTTACACAATGTTGCAGAAGTACTTTTCTCCCTAACTGGCTCTCCCTATGAACACTTTCCCTATGAAGAAAAGTTAAAGAGGATAGGGCTCTTTAGCTTGGAGAAAGAACTACTGAAGGGTGACATGATAGAGGTTTACAAAAAGATGCATGGGATAGAGCAGGTAGAGAAAGAGGTCCTTTTCTCCCTTTCTCACAATAAAGAACCCATAGGCACTCAATGAAATTGATGAGCAGTAGGATTAGAACACAGAAAAGGAAGTACTTCTTCAGCCAAAGAGTAATTCACACATGGAATTCACTGCCACAAAGAAGTGGTGGCGGCTACAAGCATAGACAGCTTCAAGAGGGGACTGGATCAACATACAGTGCAGACGTCTTATCAGTGGCTATTAGTCACAAGGTATAGATGGAACACTCTGTCTGGGGCAGTGATGCTCTGTATTCTTAGTGCTTGGGGGGGGCAGCAGTGGGAGGGCTTCTGGAGTTCTGGCCCCGCCGGTGGACCTCCTGATGGCACCGGGGGTTTGGCCACTGTGTGACACGAGAGTGTTGGACTGGATGGGCCACTGCCCTGATCCAGCATGGCTTCTCTTATGTCCTTATATGTTCTTATGACAGTATATCAATTATAACGCTGTTAAATCACCAATTTTTAAAAGATAGGGTAACCTGCTGTGTGACAGTTCTGTTGCCGCTGTGCTCTATTAGCAGCTATAGCCACAACGGAAACGACACAAGCCTGTCCCCACATGGAAAACATGGAGGAGGAGGTAGTTGTGAATTTCCTGCATTGTGCAGGGGGTTGGACCAATGTTCCCTCTCAGCTGCGGAGTCCTGTGAGCAAAAATTCTACTTCGTGAGCTACTGGCATTAAAGTTGTGAGCCAGGAATTTGGCTCCTGCATAAATTATTTTGCTCTGGAGCCCTCCTTCCTGAGCTGAGACAAAAATCTGTGAGCCGGAGGCTAAAAAACTGTGAGCTAGCTCACACTAACTCAGCTTAGAGCGAACGCTGGGTTGGACTAGATGACCCTGGAGGTCCCCTTCCAACTCAATGATTCTATGAGTCTATGAAAGCTGTGTCAGTTCTAATCCTCCGGCTTGTTGACTGCTGTAGGTTGCGCTCCGTGGCTGTGGGCCTGAGGAGGGGCCATGATCGCTGCATGCATCAAGGTATACAGGGCCATTTCTTGTTCAGTAGTTCCCTCTGCTGAAGAACCAACCCCCGTACTGGCAATATTGCTTGATTGACTGAGTAAAACATTCATTAACATTACAGTTGACTCAGAGAATGTGTGCATATAGCAGAGAACTGGAGGCCCAGGGCTACGCTTGTGGGGGCACAGAGCCTAGGCCTCATAGAAACATAGAGCTGGAAGGGATATCTAGTCCAACCCCTTGCACAATACAGGAAATTCACAACAACAACCCCTCCACTCCCCAAGTGACCCCCAGCTCTATGCCCAGAGATACCAGGACCCAAATGCGATTGTGGTGCAGCCGGCCAAACTATTTTCCATCTGTCACAGGAATGTGGGCATCGTGCTTACCAGGGAGATGTGGCGGAGCTTTTTGAACTCTCCCCAGCTGCGACTGAGTGGATTGAAAATCTAGATATTCACATTTAGGGGGATTGCCCCATCGGTCTGCATACCCATCGTATCAACTTGGTTATGTATTTTATATTATTATATGCTTCTTGTGTGTAACTCTGCCATATGATGATAATATGCCCAGAGGAAAGCAGAAAACCTTCAGGGTCCCTGAGCCAGTCTTTGTTGTTGTTGTCCAGTCGCACAGTCGAGTCCGACTCTTCGTGACCCCATGGACCAGATCCCGTCAGGCCTTCCTGTCTTCCGCCGTCCCCGTGAGTTGGCTCAATTTCATGTTCGTTGCATCTATGACACTGTCCAACCATCTCATCCTTTGCCGTCCCCATCTTCTTTGACCTTCAATCTTTCCCAGCATCAGGGTCTTCTTCTCCAGGGAGTGCTCCCTTCTCATTGGGTGGCCAAAGTATTTGAGCTTCAGTTTCATTATCTGGCCTTCCAGGGAACAGTCAGGGTTGATTTCTTTTAGGATTCTTTTAGGATTAGAAACCAAAGATACAAGCAAGCAGTGTTCCCTCGAAGCTGAGTTACTGTGAGTCAACTCACAGTTTTTTAGCCTCTGGCTCACACCACAGACACCCTGGCCACCATTACCATCTATGCTATTAACATAATAAATTTTACAATAACAGAAGCCTGGTGCCTGGGTTATTACTGATAGTCTGTGCTCCCCAACTAGGACTGAGATAGACCAATAAGCTGAATACCAACTGAACTTATAGAATGTATGAGGCCATCTTTGATCATCTATACCAACTGCTAGCACTTTATTACATTGTTGTTGTTGTTCAGTCGCACAGTCGAGTCCGACTCTTCGCGACCCCATGGACCAGATCACGCCAGGCCTTCCTGTCTTCCGCCGTCCTCTGAAGTTGGCTCAATTTCATGTTCGTTGCATCTATGACACTGTCTAACCATCTCATCCTTTGCCGTCCCCGTCTTCTTTGACCTTCAATCTTTCCCAGCATCAGGGTCTTCTCCAGTGAGTGCTCCCTTCTCATTTGGTGGCCAAAGTATTTGAGCTTCAGTTTCATTATCTGGCCTTCCAGGGAACAGTCAGGGTTGATTCCTTTTAGGATTGACTGATTTGATCTCCTTGCAGTCCAAGGAGTCTTCTCCAGCACCATAGTTCAAACGAATCTATTCTTCGGCGCTCGGCCTTCCTTATAGTCCAACTCTCGCAGCCATACATGACTACTGGGAATACCATTGCTTTGACCATGCGGACTTTTGTTGGCAGGGTGATGTCTCTACTTTTTATCATGCCGTTTAGGTTCGCCATCGCTTTCCTCCCAAGGAGCAGGCATCTTTTAATTTCATGGCTGCTGTCACAGTCTGCGGTGATCTGGGATCCCAGGAACGTGAAGTCTGTCACCACTTCCACGACTTCCCCTTCTATTTGCCAAGGAGTGATGGGGCCGGATGCCATGATCTTAGTTTTTTTGATGTTGAGCTTCAAGCCCACTTTTGCGCTCTCCTCTTTTACCCTGAGCAAGAGGCTCTTGAGGTCCTCTTCACTTTCTGCCATCAGAGTGGTATCGTCTGCATATCTGAGGTTGTTGATCTTTTCCCCAGCAATCTTAATTCCCGCTTGTGATTCATCCAGGCCAGCATTTCGCATGATGTACTCTGCATATATATTAAATAAGCAAGGCGACAATATACATCCTTGTCGTACTCCTTTTCCTATGCTGAACCAATCAGTTGTTCCATATCCGGTTCTAACTGTCGCTTCTTGGCCCTTATACAGGTTTCTCAAGAGACATGTGAGGTGGTCTGGTACTCCCATCTCTTTAAGGCCCTGCCATAGTTTGTTGTGATCCACACAGTCAAAGGCTTTAGCATAGTCAATGAAGCAGAAGTAGATATTTTTCTGGTACTCTCTTGCTTTCTCCATAATCCAGCGAATGTTGGCAATTTGATCTCTAGTTCCTCTACCTCTTCGAAACCCAGCTTGTACTTCTGGTAGTTCTCTATCCACGTACTGTTGAAGCCTAGCTTGTAGGATCTTGAGCATGACCTTGCTAGCGTGTGATATGAGTGCAATTGTGCGATAGTTTGAACATTCCTTGGCATTGCCCTTCTTTGGGATTGGAATGTATACTGATCTTTTCCAATCCTGTGGCCACTGTTGCGTTTTCCAAATTTGCTGGCAAATGGAGTGCAGAACTTTAACAGCATCATCTTCTAAGACTTTGAATAGCTCAGCTGGAATACCATCACCTCCACTAGCTTTGTTGTTAGTAATGCTTTCTAAGGCCCATTTAACTTCACATTCCAGGATGTCTGGCTCGAGGTCAGTGATTATACCGTCGTGGTTGTCAAGGACATCGAGGTCTTTCTTGTATAGTTCTTCTGTGTATTCTTGCCATCTTTTCCTAATCTCTTCTGCTTCTGTTAGGTCCCTACCGTTTTTGTCCTTTATCATGGCCAGCTTTGCATGGAACGCTCCCTTGATTTCTCCAATTTTCTTGAAGAGATCTCTAGTCCTTCCCATTCTATTGTTTTCTTCTATTACTTTGCACTGTTCATTCAGGAAGGCCTCCTTATCTCTCCTTGCTGTTCTCTGGAAATCTGCGTTCAGTTGGGTAAATCTTTCCTTTTCGCCTTTGCCTTTCGCTTTCCTTCTTTCCTCTGCTATTTGTAAAGCCTCATCAGAAAGCCACTTTGCTTTCTTACATTTCTTTTTCTTTGGGATGGTGGTGATTGCTGCCTCCTGTACGATGTCACGAACCTCTGTCCATAGTTCTTCAGGCACTCTATCTATCAAATCCAGACCCTTGAATCTATTCTTCACCTCTACTGTATATTCATCAGGGATGCGATCTAGGTCAAACCTGAATGGCCTCGTGGTTTTCCCAATTTTCTTCAGTTTAAGTCTGAATTTTGCAATGAGTAGCTCATGATCTGAACCACAGTCAGCTCCAGGTCTTGTTTTTACTGACTGGATAGAGCTTCTCCATCTTTGACTGCAAATTATATAGTCAATCTGATTTCGGTGTTGCCCATCTGGTGATGTCCATGTGTAGAGTCGCCTCTTAGGTTGTTGGAAAAGGGTGTTCGCTATGACCAGTGTGTTCTCTTGACAAAACTCTGTTAACCTTTGCCCTGCTTCATTTTGCTTTCCAAGGCCAAACTTGTCTGTTATTCCAGTTACCTTTTGACTTCCTACTTTAGCATTCCAGTCCCCTATGATGATGAGGACATCATTTTTTGGTGTTAGTTCTAGGAGGTGTTGTAGGTCTTCATAGAACCGGTCCACTTCAGCCTCTTCTGCATCAGTGGTTGGGGCATACACTTGAATTACTGTGATGTTGAATGGTTTGCCTTGGAATCGGACAGAAATCATTCTGTCATTTTTGAGATTGTATCCCAGTACTGCCTTTTGCACTCTCTTGTTGACTATAAAGGCCACACCATTTTTTCTACGAGATTCCTGGCCACAGTAGTAGATATAATGGTCTTCTGAGTTAAATTCGCCCATTCCTGTCCACTTTAGTTCACTGATTCCTAGGATATCGATGTTCAGTCTTGCCATCTCATTTTTGACCACGTCAAGCTTACCTTGATTCATAGATCTTACATTCCAGGTTCCTATGCAGTATTGTTCTTTGCAGCATCGGACTTTCCTTTTCAGGGCAGCTTGGCTGGGGAAATGGCTGGGGAAATGGGAGAAAGTCTTTTAAAAAGCTAAGAAGGACTGGGGGCCGTGAGCCGCTCCAAGCCGTTCTGAAAGCAGAGTTTGACTCCGCTCCCCTCCCTGTCATGGCTACAGAGGCAGGCATACATTTCTAGCCCCCTTCCTCGCAAGGGTGTAAGGGGGAAGGCATATCTCTGCTGCTGAAGGGACTAGAGACATACCTTTTTAAAAGGGAAAGCTGGCGATTCAGAGGAACTAGTAGATAAAAAGGTAAATGTTCCCCTGCTCGAACGCCAGTCGAGTCTGACTCTAGGGTTGTGGTGCTCCATCTCTGTTTCAAAGCCGAAGAGCCAGCGCTGTCCGAAGACGTTTCCGTGGTCATGTGGCTGGCATGACTGAACACCAAGGCACACGGAACGCTGTTCCCTTCCCACCGAAGTGGAACCTATTTATCTACTTGCAATTTCTTGCTTTCGAACTGCTAGGTTGGCAGGAGCTGGAACTAGAGACGGGAGCTCACTCCGTCATGCGGCATCCGGGTCTTGAACTGCTGAACTACCGACCTTCCACAGCCTGCAGTTCAGCGTCTTAACCACTTGAGCCACCGCAGGTCCTTAACTAGTAGATAGATTGCGATAATATCATAATGTGATGATATTCGTTTGCCAATATTTGTTTTGGAAACTCCTCTGGTTTTGTTGGGGTGTGTGTGGCTGCAGTGGAAACGGGGTAATCGAAAATGGTGCCAACATGCCTGGAGAGAACTTCCCTTCCACGTGGGTGCAACCCCTGCGTTGCTGTAATCTTTCCCAAAACTTCAAAGCAAAGCAGGTGTGGGAGAGATCATAGAAAAGCCAGGGAACTCCTCAGAGGTTCAGTGAGACACTGCAATGTGGGGAGGGGGGGGAAGGCAACACAACCAGGGCAAACAACCCATGTGTAAGTGGTTAGGAATTGTATATTGATGTATATTGGAGATAGTGCTTTTCCATGTCTCTTAAAGGTAAAGGTAAAGGCTTCCCTTGCTCGAAAGCCAGTCGAGTCCGACTCTAGGGTTGCGGTGCTCATCTCCGTTTCCAAGCCGAAGAGCCAGCGCTGTCCGAAGACATTTCCGTGGTCACATGGCCGGCATGACTAAACACCAAGGCGCACGGAACGCTGTTCCCTTCCCACCGAAGCGGTCTCTATTTATCTACTTGCAGTGTCTTGCTTTCGAACGGCTAGGGTGGCAGGAGCTGGAACTAGTGACGGGAGCTCACTCCGTCATGCGGCAACCCGGGTCTCGAACTGCTGAACGATTGACCTTTCACAGCCTGCAGTTCAGCGTCTTAACCACTTGAGCCACCGTAGCTCCTTTAGCTCTCTTTAGGAGGTTTTTAAACAGAGGCAGGGTGGCCATCTGGCAGCAATGCAGATTCTGTACCTTTTTAAAAGGGAAAGCTGGAGATTCAGAGGAACTAGTAGATAGATTGCGATAATGTCATAATGTGATGATATTCATTTGCCAATTTTTGTTTTGAAAACTCCTCTGGTTTTGTTGGGGTGTGTGTGGCTGCAGTGGAAACGGGGTCATCAAAAATTCAAGGCATCCTGGAGGTCTTTTGCCTTTCTCTGGTGTTGGAAAAATTAGCAGAGCATCAAAAACAAATCGGAATAAAAGCAACACATAGTCATGTGTGTTTAGTTACAAAGGAAACTTTATTAGAAAATAAATAAAGGGAAGGGTTACATTGGAATGGAAAACAATGAAGAATGAACACTCAGCTAGCTTTTCCTGATCTAAGCAACATCTTGTCTAAAACCCTTGTTGTCTCTTGACCAAATTCCCCCCAACTGAGTACGTGCCAAACAGCAGATAATTTTCTCTAAATTATTAATGGAAAAGGTAAAGGTTCCCTTGCTCGAAAGGCAGTTGAGTCCGACTCTAGGGTTGCGGTGCTCATCTCCGTTTCCAAGCCGAAGAGCCAGTGCTGTCCGAAGACGTTTCCGTGGTCATGTGGCCGACATGACTAAACACCAAGGCGCGCGGAACGCTGTTCCCTTCCCACCGAAGTGGTACCTATTTATCTACTTGCAATTCCTTGCTTTCGAACTGCTAGGTGGGCAGGAGCTGGAACTAGAGATGGGAGCTCACTCCGTCATGTGGCACACTCGGGTCTCGAACTGCTGAACTACTGACTTTCCACAGCCTGCAGTTCAGCGTCTTAACCACTTGAGCCACCGCAGCTCCTCTCCATGTCTCTTAGCAACCACTTAATGCCTCTTTAGGAAGGTCCATCTTGCGGTTTTGACAGCGCTGGAGCTGTCTCAAGAGCCATTTGGGGGGCTGTAGCGACGTCACTGCCAGTGGCCCATATCCAACTATCCGCGTGTGGAATGTGGAAAAACTCCATTCCGCTGGCTACTTCTGACCCCTGAAAAGATCGTCTCTGGAGTTCCGGGACCACCTGGAGGAATAGCTGCGCATGGTGGAGTGAGAAGGGAGAAGAGACTGAAATTGCTCCTCCTCCTGTCTCTTCCACAAGAAGCTGGAGGGAGGGATGATATTATTACTGGGATACTTGGTTAATAGAGCAGAGTTTGCCCAGTTGTAGAAGCGTGATGTGCAGCAAATCCATCTCCCAAGAAGGAATATTACCAAAAGGGGAGGGAGGTAAACTTCTATTGATTCAAGTAGATCACATGCAGGTCGCAGTCGAAAGGAGAGAGAGAAGCCTAATCTAAAGAGTATGGTCCCCATCACAAATGTTAATGTACACCAAAATTAATATGGTCACAGTCCATAGAGTTGCAAAAATAAATCCACAAGAACTGTGTACAGTGCGCTCAATATTTCTTTAACAAAAATCATGAAGTTATGAATATGAAAATACAAAAGTAATAATAATGCATTCAAATTATAGATTCAGGTACATAACGATAGAAGGTGACAACAACGGGACGGTACTCTCTGGAATGCAGTGCCGTTTCGACAGACGTCTTCTTCTAACCAATAGTTTGATAATGTATGAAAAATTGCACTTCAAATGGAAAAGCTGCCCAAATCACATGGAGTTTGATAACAGTTTCACCTATTACATGGCACAAATAATGGAGGAGAACATCTCTCAGACACCATCACAAACGGCCAGCTCGTCCAGCATCACGTGAGGGCATTGTCTCGACAGGAGAGACCTCCAGAGACATGTGTCTCCATGGAAGGCCATGAGAGGGAGGGAGGGAGGGAGAGGACAAAGAGAAAGAGAGCAGGGGTTAGAGGGCAGCTCCCAGGTTAAGACAAAGAGAGACATCCCATTCAAGGAGATAACACCTAGGCACACTTTGCCGGGCATGGTGAGTCGCTCACTCGAATACTCATCTCCTTCCTCCTCCTCTTTTCAGCCCTCCAGTCTCCCATGGCAATCCTCTGTTCGGGTCCTGTGACCCCAGGGAAGAGGCTGCAAGGAAAGGAGAGGAACCTTCCGTACGCGGCTGCCAGAGCCCAGGCCACTGCTCCCAACAGGGCCGAACTTTCAGTCCCCCTTCCCGTGAGCGCCTGCCTGTAGTGACCAGGGTGGAAAAGAGAATTCCGGGCACACACCTTTGTGCCTCTGGATCTTATTAGTATTATTCTGTTTTGAATGCTGACTCAAATCTCACGAGGTGGCTCCATGGCAGTTTTGAATGCTTTTGCGTTCACAGGGGCAGTGGGGGGGGGGAGGGAATCGCCCCCATGTGGAACCAAGCTTTGTGACTGGAGGGGGGGTGTTGTCAGTGGTATAGGTACGATGTGAGCTATGGCTCCCTGCTACAGCAGAGGTCCTGGATCGAACAGGGCTGTTCACAAGCCCACGCTGTGGCTGCAGAAAGTCCAGGTGTGCTCCAGATGTGCAGGCGTCCCAGAAACACATGGCAACGAGGAACATCCAACCCCGTTCAATCCAGGACCTCTGCTGTAGGGTCTCCTACAAGTAAAAGTTGCCTTGAGGGAGTTAAGCAGGAAGCTTCTGTAGACTGTGAAAGTTCCATCTTATGTGGCTTGAAGTGTGCTGCTCCGAAGGATACGGGTGTGTGCCAGCAAGGGGACAAATGGAAATGGGTCCTCGTTGTGGGTGGGGCTTTCAGAACTCAGAGCCTGTGGGTACTTGATGGCCTGAGAAGGTGGGTGGGGTGGAGCATTGTGCTCTCTCTGTTACTGCGGTTTCCATTCCGACTTCTCATTTAAAGGTAAAGGTTTCCCCTGCTCGAAAGCCAGTCGAATCCGACTCTAGGGTTGCGGTGCTCATCTCGGTTTCAAAGCCGAAGAGCCAGCGCTGTCCGAAGACGTTTCCGTGGTCATGTGGGCGGCATGACTAAACACCGAGGCGCACGGAACGCTGTTCCCTTCCCACCGAAGTGGTACCTATTTATCTACTTGCAATGTCTTGCTTTCGAACTGCTAGGTTGGCAGGAGCTGGAACTAGAGACGGGAGCTCACTCCGTCATGCGGCACACTCGGGTCTCGAACTGCTGAACTACCGACCTTCCACAGCCTGCAGTTCAGCGTCTTAACCACTTGAGCCACCACAGCTCCTTTAACTCCTTTAACAGCTCCTTCTCATTTAACACAGATGAAAAATGTGCTTGAAGATGTCGTTTTTCCCCCAGTTGTATGTGTCAGGGACAAAGTGTGAGTCCAGTGGCCCCTTTACGACCAACAAATTTTAATTCTGGGTGTAAGCTTTCGTGTTCACGCACACTCCCCAAGTATGCTTATCCCCAGAATTAAACTTCGTTGGTCTTAAAGGGGCCACTGGACTCACACTTTGTTCTGTTGCTTCATGCCAACATGGCTGCCCACCTGAATTTATTTCATGTCAGGGACAGTTTGAAGCTCTTTAGGTAGCAGTTTCACGTGAGCACAAGAAAGCTGCTAAGCTGCGAAATAAAGGACTTTGAACTGTCCTGGTGTGTATGTCCCCTGTGCTCAGTCAAGTCAGCCCATGCGCATTGCCCTTTCCCATGGCTTTTCTTTCCGTGGGTGAAAGAAGACAGATGTGACATGGCATCCCAGCTGAGCTCGTCAAAGTCTTGAAAGATGAGGCTGTTAAAGTGCTGCACTCCATATTGCCAGCAAATTTGGAAAACGCAACGGTGAATTGGGAAAGGTCAGTTTACATTCCAGTCCCAAAGAAGGGCAAGGCCAAGGAATGTTCAAACTATCGCACAATTGTGAAAAGCTAGGGGTCTGGGGGAAAAATTGGTATTTTGGGGGGGGGTTCAGGGATATTGAACCTGAAAAATATTGGTATTGGCTAGTCACTCTCCCCATTGTATGTATGTGGCCCTAGGTAAGGATTGGTATTAACTGAACATGTAAACCGCTCAGAGCCCTCGGGGTGAGCGGTATATAAATTGAAGGAAATAAATAAATAAATAAATAAATAAACTTTCTGATATTCCCGAATCCCAGGATCGGTGTGGCATTGGGATTCGGGAATTTTTTGAAAAACCCAACATTTTCCGGCTCCATTATACCCTATGGGGATCGTTGGTCCCCATAGGTTATAATGGAGAATCGATCTGGGGCTCTGGGGGGGGGAGCTGTTTTTTTTAGGTAGAGGCACCAAATCTGCAGCATAACTGGTGGTGCCTCTCCTCAACCCCCCCCCCCCAGTTTGAAAAAGATTGGGCCAGGCGGTCTAGTTCTGTTGGCCCCCCAGAAAGGTGCCCCCTTCCTCCATTGCTTTCATTGGAGGGGGGAAAGGCATTTAAAGAGACTGCGGTCTTCTTAAAGGCCTTCTCCAAGCTGCGTCGCCTCCACTGCGATGGGGCTTGGAGGAGTAGGCATTTAAGGAGACCACGGTTTCTTTAAAAGCCTATTGCCTTCTCCAGGCATGGTGGCAGTGTAACTCAGCAAGTGAACGCAGGAGGCACATGCCATCTGAGTGTACTAGCCAAGTTGCACTGCCACCGTCTCAGTGGCAGGGCTTGGAGAAGGCATTTAAAGAGACCACAATCTCTTTCTTTAAATGCCTTCTTGGTGTAGCTGAATGCACCCAAATAAAAGCCGGGCCCGGGGGTGGGGGGATCAGCTTTTTTCGAGGTCAGCTATATCAGTAGCCAAATACAGATACCTGGAAAACACAAGTAAGGTATTTTTTTTGGATATTTTCCCAGCTCGGATAAACTGAATGCACACCCCTATTAAAAGCTCCTCACAGCTAGTTCCAGCCTCTCAGCATGTTCGATACAATTATACTTTTTGTCAGTCCCAGTTTGGAAATTGACTCTAACTAGCCTTTCCTGGCAACTAACTCCCCCCCCCCCCAAATATTGGTTGGGGAGGTTTGGTTTCCCT
>NW_015171692.1:11755-22044 GCF_001447785.1 Gekko japonicus
CGGGTCGACGACATCTCCCGGCAGGCTCCTGATGGACTCCTCCGGCGCGCGGCGGCTCCCGATTGCAGTTCCAGCCTTTGTCCCTTAGGCTCCGCCGCACTGCATCGTCACGCTGTCGCACCGCCATCCCACCGCCGTAGCTCCGCCTCCATCCGGTCTCCGTCGCCGCCGCATCCACGGGTCACCTCTGCTCCGCCGCTGTATCACCGCCGCCGCCAACACTCCTGGCACACACCATCAGGTGCCACTGGACTCAAACTTTGTTCTGTTGTTTCAAACCAACGTGGCTACCCTCCTGAATCTATATTTGAATATTGTCAGTAAAAAGAAGGTGAAGGCTTTTATGTACCGCCGTTCTCTACCCTAAGAAATCTCAAAGCAGCCTCCAGTCACCTTCCTTTCCTCTCCCCACCACAGGGACGTTGTGAGGCAGGCAAGGCTGAGAGAGTTCGGAGAGAACCGTGACCGGCCCAAGGTCACCCGGCAGGCTTCCTGGGGAGGAGGAATGGAGAATCACACCCGGTTCTCCAGAGGAGAGTCGGCCACTCTTCACCCCACACACACACACACTGGCTCTTCCTGGCGACCCTGCCTGAACCATGAGGGGAGGAGGCAGCCTTCTATCCACTGCAATGTCGTGTCACGCAAGCTGTGAAGCCCGTGGGCATCTGGGGGCACTCAGTGAAACTGCCGAGCAGTGATTGACACGTGGAACTCACTGCCACAGGAGGTGGTGGCGGCAACAAGCGTGGACAGCTTCAAGGGGGAATTTGATAAGCACATGGCGCAGAGGTCCATCAGTGGCTATTAGCCACAAGGTATAGGGGCCATGGTGGCTCAGAGGTTAAGACGCTGAACTGCAGACTGGAAGGTCGGTAGTTTGGCAGTTTGAGACCCGAGTGCCGCATGACGGAGTGAGGCCGCATGACGGAGGCCCCAGCTCCTGTCAACCTAGCAGTCCAAAAGCAAGAAATTGCAAGTAGATAAATAGGTACCGCTTCCATGCGCCTCGGCGTTTAGTCATGCCGGCCACATGACCACGGAAATGTCTTCGGACAGCGCTGGCTCTTCGGCTTGGAAACGGAGATGAGCACCGCCCCCTAGAGTCAGATTCGACTGACTTTCGAGCAAGGGAAACCTTTACCTTTAAACTCTCAGTCCGGGGCAAGGGATGTTCTGTATTCTTGGTGCTGGGGGTGGGGGGGGTCAACAGCGGGAGGGCTTCTAGTGTCCTGGCCCCACTGGTGGACCTCCTGATGGCACCTGGTATTTTTGGCCACTGTGTGACAAGAGTGTTGGACTGGATGGGTCACTGGCCCGATCCAACATTGGCTTCTCTTACGTTCTTAAACCAGGATTGCATCGCAGGTGTAAGAACCTGCTGTGTCTCAGTGGTAAATAGCGTCACCTGGCTTAGCCTAAGGTAGGGTGTTGTCCTCAGAACAGAGACGATGTTGTATCGTGTGATTAGAGTGTTGGACTAGGTTGGAATCCTCGCTTGGCCATGAAACGTACTCGGTGACCTTTGGCCATTCTCAGCCTAACTTACCTCACAGGGTTGCTGCGGGGAACAAAAAAGTGGGAGGCCCATTGCAGGGAGAGGAAAGTGAAATTTTAACAGGTGATGGAGAGAGGGTAGAAGTGCTCAGTTCCTCCTTTGCCTCTGTCTTCTCTTGGAAGGGAAATGGTACCTGACCTGGCAAAAAGAGAACACCTGATTTGGGGGGGGGGGGGGGCAGCCTAGGATCGGCATAGAGAAGTACACAAACACCTGGTTTCTTTAAATGAAACTAAGTCCCCAGATGACCTGCATCCAAGGGTACTAAAAGAACTTGTGGGTGTAATTTCTGAGCCTCTGTCCATTATTTTTGAGAATTCTTGAAGAACAGGTGAGACGCCAGAGGATTGTAGGCAGGCAAATGTTGTCCTCATCTTTAAGAAGGGGGAAATGGAGGATTTGGGCAACCACCAACCCATCAGCTTGGTGTCTATACCTGGAAATGTTTTAGAACAAATCATCAAACAATTAGTTCATGAGCATTTTAGAAAGAATGGCTGTGATTACTAAGAGCCAGCATGAACAAGACATGTCAGACTAACCTTATCTCCTTTTTTGAGAGAGTTAGTACCTTGTTGGATCAGGGGAATGCTGTGGACAGCGTTTATCTTGATTTCAGTAAGGCTTTGGAGAGCATTCTACATGAAGTTCTTGTTGACAAATTGGTAAAATGTGATTTGGATCCTGTTACTGTTAGGTGGATTTGTAACTGGTTGACAGATCGCACCCAAAGAGTGCTTGTTAATGGTTCTTCATCCTCTTGGAGAGTGACAAGTGGAGTGCCTCAGGGCCCTGTGTTGTTCAACATCTTTATAAATGATTTGGATGAAGGAATAGAGGGGATGCTTATTAAATTTGCAGATGACACTAAATTGGGAGGGGCAGCAAAAATAGTAGAAGGCACAAGATGATCCTGACAGGCTAGACAACTGGGCTAAAACTAACAAAATGCATTTCAATAGAGATTATTGTAAAGTTCTGCGTTTAGGTCGGAAAAATTAAAAGCATAATTATAGGATAGGGGAGACTTGTCTTGGCAGTAGTACATGTGAAAAGGATCTAGGCATCATAGACCCCGGTCACACGGGAGGATTTGCCCCGCGAAACGGACGGGTTGAGGGCGGATTAAACTGGTGCAATCAGATGCCAACATCTGGCAAGCGTCACGCCCCTGCCCCCAACCCGTCCCTCCTGGCCGAAAACGCGGATTTAAAAGATAACAGCAAAACACTACTATCTACTTGGAAACACGCGACACTGGCGGCTGTGTGATCGCCGACGCGCCCATATCCCGTGGTATGCGAGGCCCTGCCACACTACGCATGCGCACAACTGCACAGCTGCCTCGCCTCGCCCTTTGTCCCATCGCTTCCCTCTCGGCATGTGATCGTGGCAGGGAGCAAATGCGGCTCGGCGCGGGGGATCTGTCTGATCCCGCTGTTGCGCTTCAATTTGCTGCGCCTCTGAAAAGCTGCACTTCTGTTGCGACTTTTCCCACTAGTGTGACCGGGGCCTTAGTAGACAATACACTGAGTGTGAGTCAGCAGTGTGATGTGGTCACTGAAAAGGCAAATGTGATTTGGGGCAGTATCAACAGAAGTATAGTGTCCAGATCACACAAAGTGATGGCATCGCTTTACTCTTCTCTGGTTAGACCTCACCTAGAATTTTGTGTTCAGTTTTGGGCATCACAATTTAAGAAGGATACAGACAAAACTGGAACGTGTACAGAGGAGGGCAACGAAGATGGTGAGGGGTCTGGAGACCAAGTCCTATGAGGAAATGCTGAAGGAGCTGGGTATATTTAGCTTGGAGAGGAGACGACTGAAAAGTGATATAATCTTCAAGAATTTGAACGGCTCTTATATGATTTCAAGTATCTGAAGGGCTGTCATATAATGGAGCAGAGTTGTTTTCTGTTGGACCAGAACCAATGGGTTGAAATTAAATCAGAAGGCTTTCCGGCTAAACATTAGGAAGAACTTCCTGACAGTTAGTGCGGTTCCTCAGTGGAACAAGCTTCCTCGGGAGGTGCTGAGCTCTCTGTAAAGGTAAAGGTTCCCTTGCTCGAAAGCCAGTCGAGTCCAACTCTGGGGTTGCGGTGCTCATCTCAGTTTCAAAGCCGAAGAGCCAGCGCTGTCCGAAGACGTTTCCGTGGCCATGTGGCCGGCATGACTAAACACCAAGGCGCACGGAACGCTGTTACCTTCCCACCGAAGCGGTACCTATTTATCTACTTGCAATGTCTCGCTTTCGAACTGCTAGGTTGGCAGGAGCTGGAACTAGAGATGGGAGCTCACTCCGTCATGCGGCAACTCGGGTCTCGAACTGCTGAACTACCGACCTTCCACAGCCTGCAGTTCAGCGTCTTAACCGCTTGAGCCACTTGGGAGGGGGGAAGGGGGAGGGTGGGGATGGTGATTGATGTGTATTTTTTGTGTATGTTTGTTATGTCTGTGTTGAAAATAAAAAATAATATATATAAAAAAAAGGAAGGGATGAGTTAGAGCTGAGCCGTCATAGACCTTTCTTATATGCCCAGGGTAATACCAATTGCCACTCTGGGGCCAGGAAGGAATTTTCCTCCAGGCCAGATTCTTCAAGGCATCCTGGGGGTCTTTTGCCTTTCTCTGGTGTTGGAAAAATTAGCAGAGCATCAAAAACAAATCGGAATAAAAGCAACACATAGTCATGTGTGTTTAGTTACAAGGGAAACTTTATTAGAAAATAAATAAAGGGAAGGGTTACATTGGAATGGAAAACAATGAAGAATGAACACTCAGCTAGCTTTTCTTGATCTAAGCAACATCTTGTCTAAAACCCTTGTTGTCTCTTGACCAAACTCCCCCCAACTGAGTACATGCCAAACAGCACATAATTTTCTCTAAATTATCAATTAAAAAGGTAAAGGTTCCCTTGCTCGAAAGCCAGTCGAATCCGACTCTAGATTTGCGGTGCTCATCTCCGTTTCAGAGCTGAAGAGCCAGCGCTGTCCGAAGACGTTTCCATGGTCATGTGGCCGGCATGCGCTGTTCCCTTCCCACCAAAGTGGTACCTATTTATCTACTTGCAATTTCTTGCTTTCGAACTGCTAGGTTGGCAGGAGCTGGAACTAGAGACGGGAGCTCACTCCATCATGCGGCACCCGGGTCTCGAACTGCTGAACTACTGACCTTCCGCAGCCTGCAGTTCAGCGTCTTAACCACTTGAGCCACCACAGCTCCATATCATTTTCCGCAGCCTACAGTTCAGCGTCTTAACCACTTGAGCCACCGCAGCTCCTTAAAAAAAATTATTTTAATAAATTATCCATTAGCCAGTAGAAATTCTTGGATCACCTATTTAAGAATACTTCACCCTCCTACATGGAGTCCAATTAGTTGTATGCTAATTAACTACTATTTTTAAATGCAAACCACTGATTAGCTCTTTCATGACAGAAATGAAGACACTTGCATATTCCAACCCCTGTCTGGGGTCACTGGGGCATAGTGTGCGGTGGTGGTGGGGGAATAGTTGTGAATTCCTTGCCTTGTGCTGGTGATTTGACTAGATGAGGTTCCTTCCAGCTGTATGTTTCTAAGGATAAAATGAAGGAGGGTAGAACATTGTTTTAAGCCACTTTAAGACCCCATTAAGGAGCTGCGGTGGCTCAAGTGGTTAAGATGCTGAACTGCAGGCTGTGGAAGGTCAGTAGTTCAGCAGTTCGAGACCCGGGTGCCGCATGATGGAGTGAGCTCCCGTCTCTAGTTCCAGCTCCTGCCAACCTAGCAGTTCGAAAGCAAGAAATTGCAAGTAGATAAATAGGTACCACTTCGGTGGGGAAGGGAACAGCGTTCCGTGCGCCTTGGTGTTTAGTCATGCCGGCCACATGACCACGGAAACGTCTTTGGACAGCGCTGGCTCTTCGGCTTTGAAACGGAGATGGGCACCGCAACCCTAGAGTAGGATTCGACTGGCCTTTCGAGCAAGGGAACCTTTACCTTTACCTAAGACCCCATTGGAGGAGGCAAGCTGGGTATAAATGAGGGGAATAAGTACCTGTGTGCAGGGCCCTGGCGTCTTTTTTTTTGTTGTTGTTCTTGAATCTTACACAGTCGAGTCCAGCTCTTCGCAACCCCATGGACCAGATCCCGCCAGGCCCTCCTGTCTTCCGTCGTGCTCCAGAGTTTGCTCAACTTTATGTTCGTTGCCTCGATAACACTGTCTATCCATCTCATCCTTTGCCGTCCCTGTCTTCTTTGACCTTCAATCTTTCCCAGGATCAGGGTCTTTTCCAGCGAGTGCTCCCTTCTCATTTGGTGGCCAAAGTCTTTGAGCTTCAGTATCTGGCCTTCCAGGGAACAGTCCGGGTTGGTTTCTTTTAGGATTGACTGATTGGATCTCCTTGCAGTCCAAGGGACTCTCAAGAGTCTTCTCCAGCACCATAATTCGAAAGCATCTACGGCGCTCGGCCTTCCTTATAGTCCAACTCTCGCAGCCATGAAGTTACTACTGGGAATATCATCGCTTTGACCATACAGACTTTTGTTGGCAGGGTGATGTCTCTGCTTTTTATTATGTAGTCCAACTCTCGCAGCCATGCAGTTACTACTGGGAATACCATCGCTTTGACCATACAGACTTTTGTTGGCAGGGTGATGTCTCTGCTTTTTATTATGCTGTCTCAGTTTGCCATTGCTTTCCCAGTGATCATGGATCCCAGGAACGTGAAGTCTGTCACTGCTTCCATGACTTCCTCTGTAAATCGTCAGCGTTAGCAGTGTAACTCTTGCAGTCAAATGCTGCAGCTGTCATTGGAAGGGAAGGCTTCTCAAATTAAATGTCATGTCGGCTGCTTTTCTTCTTCTTGGTATCTAGAGGGCATAGAAAGATCCCCTTGAATTTTGAGTGCCGGACATGCACATTTCCCCTGTTTTGTAACAGCCTCCAAGTGGCCGGATTTGCTGAAGGAGCAAGCGCAGCCAAGTGGAGATCTTCATTATTTTGACAGCCAAGAAGCCTCTTGTGGGTCTGTAGCTGCCCCCAAATCCTTCTGATATTTGGATGTCTTGATTAGATACAGCACAGATCGAATAATTTCACACTCGTTTTTTAAACTCTTGGGGGAAAGATGCGAAGGGCGATGCCTTATTAAAATGCCCAGACGAGGCAAGCAGAGCAAAAGGCGTCTTGTCAGGCAAGGCATTTCTGGAGAAGTCGCCTTCAGATTGACCCTGACGTCCATGGCTTTTTTTTAAACTCACTTTCTGTTTGCCAGCCTGTCACTTGAGACGGGGCAAGGCCTGCGCTGAATAGCGCTCCCACCCACCCCCAAAAAAACCCCAAACGTTATTTGGGAAGCATTTGCCAAAAAAAGAGTGGAGTAGATCAGGATTCTCACTCAAGTGTTACATAAGAGCATACAGACAGCAAGACATTCAGAAAAGTTATTCATAAAGTTTCATTTTTTTGAACTAGAATTTGGCAGCACAGATTCAAAAGCGAGCCGTTTGAATGGAAAATTACTTTGGGGGTCTCCCAAATGTGAACACCTGAGTCTTTAAGAAAGAGACGTTCCTGACCCGTGTTGACTACTGTGAAGCTGCCGTGTGGTTTTCTGCGTCTACTTCAGTAGCTCGCAACCTTTTTGTTATGGTGAGTCACAAGTCCAAATTTACTTGGTATGGTAAATAAAGACGTGCCCAAGGGAGCCGTGCCACAAGACTGGAGGAGGGGCAGAAGTTATCCCAATTTTTTAAAAAGGGAGGAGGGGATGGCCCAGGAAATGGCAGGCCAGGCAGTCTGACCTCTGTCCCGGGGAAGATACTGGAGCAGATTTTAAATGGCTCGATCTGCGAGCATCTAAAGGGCAACTTGGTGAACTGGGGAAGTCAGCACGGATTTGTCCCCAACAGGTCGTGCCCGGCCAACCTCGTTTCCCTCTGTGATTGAGTGGCGAGCTTACTGGATCTAGGGAATGCTGTCGATGTTGTTTACTTGGATTTCAGTAAAGCTTTTGACAGGGCTCGCCATGACGTTCTGATGGGTAGACTAGAGGGCTGTGGACTGGACTCTAGGATAGTTAGGTGGACAGGGAACTGGATGGAGAACCACACTCAGAGAATCGTTGTCAGTGGCACTTCATCTGAATGGAGGGAGGTGTCCAGTGGGTGCCGCAGGGCTCGATTTTGGGCCCGGTACTTTTCAATATTTTTATAAATGATCTGGATGAGGGTGTGGAGGGGCTACTCGTTAAACCGGCAGATGACACCAAATTGGGAGGAGCAGCGAGCACACCAGAAGACAGAGATAGAATTCAACGAGATCTGAACTCGCTGGAAAAGTGGGCGGATGTGAACAAGGTGCAAATTAACAAGGATAAGTGCCGGGTTCTACATCTGGGTAACAAAATGAGGAACACACATACTAGATGGGGGATACACTGCTGAATAGCAGAGTGTGTGAACAAGATCATAGGGTAAGTTAAATAGGAGCAGCCAGTGTGATGCAGCAACAAAAAAGGCTAATGCAATCTTGGGCTATTCCAACAGAGGCATAACATCCAAATCACAAGATGTCATAGTCCCGCTGTGCACCGCATTGGTCAGGCCTCACCTGGAGTCTTGTGTGCAGCTCTGGAGGCCTCACGTCAAAAAGGACGTGGACAGAATGGAGCGGGTGCAGAGGAGAGTGACGAGGAGGATCGGGGGCCTGGAGACCAAGCCCCGTGAGGAAAGGCTGAGGGACTTGGGAAGAGTCAGTCCGGAGAAGAGGAGGTTGAAGCGGGGACAGGATGGCTCTCTTTGAGTATTTGAAGGGCTGTCACTTAGAGGAGGGCAGGGAGCTGTTCCTGTTGGCAGCAGAGGAGAGGAATCGCAAGAATAGGTTTATATTAAGGACGGGAAGGTACCGGCTGTATATTAGGGAAAACATTTTTACTGTAAGAGTTGTGCAACAGTGGAATCAGCTACCTAGGGAGGTGGTGAGCTCCCCCTCACTGGCAGTCTTGAAGCGGCGGCTGGACAAACGCTTGTCAGGGATGCTCTAGGCTGGCACCGCATTTAGCAGGGGGTTGGTCTAGATGACCTGTACGGCCCAACTCTGTGATTCGGTGGTTTTTAGCGCCCTCGGAAAACTATGACCTTGGCACACATCTAATTCAGCATTCCATTTTCTACCAGATGATTTTGAGAAGCCAACGAACACCTAAAGAGTGTAGCCGCCTCCACTATGAACCCCAAGGAAGTGGCCTTCCGACATATGCAGCCTTTGCATATGGCGTTTACACTCCAGCCTTTGCCCACCCTCTCCATTACTCCTTTTAATCCCCCGCTAATATTCTAAAAAAACTCACTCTAGTAACTATCAGGACACGCTCTACTTGGTCAATATGTAAATGCAGTGAAGAGAAAGTACCAACTGGACAGGGAAGATACTGTTTCCGGGGTCAGATCTTGCCTTCTAGAATACAATAGGGGGATACGCTGGACGTACAGAGATGTAATATGGAATCGACCAGTAGAGGGAGTAAAACACATGTTGAACAGAACCCCGCTCCCGAAAAACAGGAACACACATGCAATGAAGAGCCCGATGTTATTCATGCCGTGAAAAGCTTCGGCTACCCATTTGCACATGTCAAAACTCTGTTAAAGGGGCTGGACATTATTTCCCCCTGTTCAGTTGGCATCCTTATTCCACACAGTGATTTTCCCCTGCATGGAACGCAGGAAGCACCTTGGATCAGAGGGGAAGCTCGGCAGCTGCTCCTACGCTGGGGCGCAAAAGCAGGCTGCCGCAACAAGCGAGGCAGGAACCGTGTCCACTCACACTCACTGCTGACCTGTCATGTGTGTGCCAAATAGCAGTGCAACGCCAGTCAGCGCACACACCCCATCCCCGCTCAGAACCCCCGTTTCCCCTCCCTCTTTCCTTGCTGGCAAAGTTATGGGTAATCTGCGGCATCTGGAAAGAACAAATCGATCTGGGCTTTTCTCTCCCAACAAAAGGACTAGAAACTTGGTATTCAAATACATGAAAACTTCCTTTGGATTTTGCAGAGCTACTGGTTTTTAAAAGACACCTCCTGGGAAAGTTATGGGTAATCTGCGGCATCTGGAAAGAACAAATCGATCTGGGCTTTTCTCTCCCAACAAAAGGACTAGAAACTTGGTATTCAAATACATGAAAACTTCCTTTGGATTTTGCAGAGCTACTGGTTTTTAAAAGACACCTGCTCCTTGGGAGGAAAGCGATGGCGAACCTAAACAGCATGATAAAAAGTAGAGACATCACCCTGCCAACAAAAGTCCGCATGGTCAAAGCAATGGTATTCCCAGTAGTCATGTATGGCTGCGAGAGTTGGACTATAAGGAAGGCCGAGTGCCGAAGAATAGATGCTTTTGAACTATGGTGCTGGAGAAGACTCTCGAGAGTCCCTTGGACTGCAAGAAGATCGAATCAGTCAATCCTAAAAGAAATCCACCCTGACTGTTCCCTGGAAGGCCAGATAATGAAACTGAAGCTCAAATACTTTGGCCACCAAATGAGAAGGGAGCACTCACTGGAGAATACCCTGATGCTGGGAAAGATTGAAGGTCAAAGAAGACGGGGACGGCAAAGGATGAGATGGTTAGACAGTGTCACAGATGCAACGAACATGAAGTTGAGCAAACTTCGGAGGACGGTGGAAGACAGGAAGGCCTGGCGTGATCTGGTCCATGGGGTCGCAAAGAGTCGGACTCGACTG
>NW_015171692.1:22054-22232 GCF_001447785.1 Gekko japonicus
TATTTTGTTCAGTTTTTCAGTACATTTTACCAATACTGTGCAGAAGTAAAACGATGTGTACTGTAACTGAGCTGAGTTAACATAAACATATAGAAGAATTTTTCTAAAAATGGGTCATGCCAGTTGAGCTAGGAGGTTTTTGGTACTGCCTTAATTGGGGGAGGGAAATCTGGCTTGG
>NW_015171692.1:22346-22508 GCF_001447785.1 Gekko japonicus
CAAACACATGGCCAGTCTCTTGTGGCTCTGGTTGTGATGTTTCTATGAATGGGTAAGAGTAGTCATTGTCAGTGGGGCTTTAATTCATTATTATTTAAGGGAAGTGGCTAATTAAAGTTCCTTTTTGCAAACCTTGGGACCAGGTAAGAATGGGTTTTGAGC
>NW_015171692.1:23206-32022 GCF_001447785.1 Gekko japonicus
TGAACACTGAATTCATTCTGTGATATTGGATATTTACCGCTTTTTTTCGCAGTTTCCTTTGCGTCTGTTTCTATCAGTTTATAGAGACTGTTTTCCATAACTGACGCTGTTATCTCCGGGGGCAATAGCAGCTTTGGACTCTGGGCTCCCCTGAATCTCCTAACCTGGAGTTGGCAACCTACGTGGATTGTCTTGTCCACACTGCAGTAAAAAGGTAAAGGTAAAGATTCCCTTGCTCGAAAGCCAGTCGAATCCGACTCTAGGGATGCGGTGCTCATCTCCGTTTCAAAGCCGAAGAGCCAGCACTGTCCGAAGACGTTTCCGTGGCCATGTGGCCGGCATGACTAAACACCAAGGCGCACGGAACGCTGTCACCTTCCCACCGAAGTGGTCAGCCAGCAGCCCGGACACCGTGCCTTGCCTACTACCACCTCTAGATGAGCCTGCTCTCTTCTTCTGGGGAAAAAACTGAGGCAAAATAGGCATTGAGCCGTTCTGCTTTCTCTCTGTCGTCTGTCAGAGTTTCTCCGTTTTCACCCAACAGTGGGCCCGTCGCCTCTTTTATCTTGAGTTTGCTCCTCACATATCTGAAGAAGAGTTTCTTGTTGTAGCAAGCCTCCCTGGCCAGCTCCCGGCTGCAGCTCTGTGAAACCAAAAGCCAGTTGAAGCCCCATATGCAGGAAAGTCTTAAATTATGAGGCAATATTATTAATGGCCCCGATCACACGGGCCAGATAACGCGGGGGGGAGGTGTGGCTGTTCGCCCCGGAGCAAAATAAAGTGCGGTAGCCCGATCACACGGTCCCCCGAGTCTCTGTGCTTCTGCTGTTAGCTGGCAATCACACGGCGATGCTGCAGCGTGGCAAAGAAGCGGTGCGGCACGATCACACAAGCGTTTTGCGTTTGTGCGCATGCGCAGTTCCGTGGAGCAGCACTGCTTTCAGTTTCGTGTTTGTGTGCAAGCGGTTATGAAAAACATTCGGTTTGCGACGGGTCGTGGACGGGCACCGGATGCCACGGGATACTAGCGCTCCCGCGATCAGACGCCCGCCCGTGCCACGCGTTTTCCGGATACTAGTGCACTTTCCTTGGTACTTTTTAACTCCGCATCTTCGGGGGGATGCCACGGGTTGGCCACGGGTGCGCTACGCTTCCCAGATGTTGCGGTGTGATCGCGCCCCGAAAATCCGCCCGATATTCGTGCCTTTTGCGCGGCAAATTCTCCATGTGACTGGGGCCAATGTCAGGCTTTTGAGGGGTGGCCCCAAGAGAAGGCGCTCATTTCCCTGCAGGAATAGTCTTAGAATGGGGAAGCTCCCCCCACAATTGTGGAAGTGCCTGAATCCTACAAGATATTTATGTCTTTTTAAAGGTCATGTCATTTCCTCTGAGTTCTGAAGGAACAGCAGTCTGTGGGAGATAAGAGATTAGTTTTGTGTGCCCATGTTAGGACTGCTTCTGGAGGAATGTTTTTCCTGTATGCTTAATACATACCAGACTTCTTTAAAAGACTGGACAAAAGTTCAGTGAGGCGAGGTTCATTGACCGCTGTCGTTTTTAATTGCTACATTTTATTCCCCCCATTCTCCACTGATTGGGGAGGCGTATCTCTCCCTCCCTCACTGCCCCTAGTCCTTGTAACTGGGGGGGGGTATAAACTACAGGGGGGCAGCTCAAGGATTTCCTGGCAAGGGCAGTGTCCACCCCCGGGCTGCCAGATGGCATCATGAGGCTGTTTGGACAGTCCGTCAGGTTAGTACAGAAGAGAAGCCAGTGTTGGATCAGGCCAGTGGCCCA
Organism: Gekko japonicus; assembly: GCF_001447785.1. Taxonomy (NCBI): domain Eukaryota; kingdom Metazoa; phylum Chordata; class Lepidosauria; order Squamata; family Gekkonidae; genus Gekko; species Gekko japonicus. Next base: position 25,004 of record NW_015171692.1, read on the forward strand.
CCCGGTCCAACACTCTGTGTCACACAGTGGCCAAAACCCAGGCGCCATCAGGAGGTCCACCAGCGGGGCCAGAACTCCAGAAGCCCTCCCACTCTTGCCCCTCCCAAGCACCAAGAATACAGAGCATCACCGGCCCCAGACATTGTTGTTGTTTAGTCGTGCAGTCAAGTCCGACTCTTCGCGACCCCATGGATCATATCACGCCAGGCCCTCCTATCTTCCGCCGTCCTCCGGAGTTTGCTCAATTTCACATTCGTTGCATCAATGACACTGTCTAACCATCTCAACCTTTGCCGTCCCCGTCTTCTTTGACCTTCAGCCTTTCCCAGCATCGAGGTCTTTTCCAGCGAGCGCTCCTTTCTCATTTGGGGGCCAAGGTATTTTTTTTAAATTGGGGGCTGTTATGAGTAATGCATACATAAAACAGAACGTTCAAGAACAGATGTAAGTTTCATAATGTATACATAAAACAACCTAAAGAACAACTTAAAAGTTTCATAAACAATTACAAGGTAATCATTATGAATTTTGATTTAAAAAAAACTATCTCCCTAACTTTCACACCAGAAGCAACAATACGTATTGAAGATTGGGGGAAGGATGTGAGGGAAAGATCATAAACCAAGCCAACCGGATTAATACTGCTGCAGAAGGTTTATGGGATTTTGTGAACTGCGCAAGGGAAGACAGAAGAGACTGACTCATGGAGGAATGTGCTGCCTTCGTATCCTGCATTGCACCTTTTGGAGGTGATGTGGATAATTTACAGCTCCAAGGAGCATCCTGGATTTTCGGGGACAGGCAAAAAAAGTCAACATGAATTCAGTCATTCCCCAACCCAGCCAGAGGGACTCCAAAAGATGACACACACTGCCTTCAAATCTAATGTCTCTCCATGTTGATTACGAGAACAGGGATGGTACATGGGAACTGAAAAGGAATCTTTATAGAGACCACGCTAATGGTTCTCCCTCAACCCAACTCTCATTCTGCTCTAGAGCTTCAGGAGGACAAATATAAACTTGATCCAGCTACAGACCTAGCTCATGCAAAAACAGCACACACATGATGTAGTCCAGAACGAATCCCACATTTCAACAACAAAATATTACTTTCAAGTTCTTCTCTTAAGTCTGACCATATGTGATATCCTGAAAACTGGATATTCTTTACTCTACAGGGTGGATGTGGAGGGGGGGGCGGTAACAACATTCCTGGTTTTACAGTCTCGTCCAAAGGAATTATTAGCGATTTAAAGGAGAATAGCAGATAATCTATGAAAGGCACCTTACAGCTCAGAGGCGTTATAAGAAGGGGCCAAAGTATTTGAGCTTCAGTATCTGGCCTTCCAGGGAACAGTCAGGGTTGATTCCTTTTAGGATTGACTGATTCGATCTCCTTGCAGTCCAGGGGACTTTCAAGAGTGTTCCATCTATACATCGTGGCTAAAAGCCACTGATGGATCTCTGCTCCGTATGTTTATCCAGTCCCCTCTTGAAGCTGTCTGTGCTTCTAGCCTCCACCACCACTTCCTGCAGCAGCAAATTCCACGTGTTAATTACTTTGGGTTCTCAAGTTCAGTCGGTCCCATTTGTCTTTGTAGCAACTTAACAAGTTCCTAAGAGGCTCGGGTCTGGTTTTGATTGTTTTTGCAAAGACAAGAGAGCGAAGAGCCCTCCAGTGGATAATTCTGCCTGTGAAGAAACAACAGAGAGACAAAGAAAGAGTATCGTATGGCAGCAGGAAGGGAAAGATCGTCAGGAGGCCTCGGTGGCTGGACAGAGGGATGCTCCTCTCTTGTAGCCTGCCGTGCAAATACTGGTCTGGCTGCAGCCAGATTGGAGTCCGGCGGCCCCTTAGAGGAGACCGACCAGATTTCGGGAAGATGAGCTGTGAGGAGTCAGAGCCCTCTTTGTTGGTGTCCGAGGAAGGGAGCGCTGGACCCCGACGTCTCCCAGCCCCCAAATCCGGTGGGTCTCTGCCTTCGGACTCGGGTCTGGCTGTCCTCCTGCAGTCCGCCACGCTGAGCCTCGGAAACTCTCGGACGTAAGTAGCGGACCAGGAGAATGACGGTTTCCATTCTCCGATGGGAGGCCAAGAGCTGCCTTATCGCTGCCGTGTCCTGGTGGCCCCGCCTTTGAGGAAGAAAGGGTCCTGTCCCATGTTCCCTCTAAGCCGAGTTCGTGTGAGCTAGCTCACAATTTTTTAGCCTCCAGCTCACACATTTTTGTCTTAGCTCAGGAAGGATGGCTCCAAAGCAAACTGATTTATGCAGTAGCCAAGTCACTCGCTCACAACTCTAATGCCAGTTGCTCACAAAGTTGAATTTTTGCTCACAAGAATCCGCAGCTTAGAGGGAACATTGGCCCCGTCTCCACCTTACCTTCAGCTGCGACGAGTGGGGGGGGGGAGTGTCACCAGGGGCCCCCTTCCTGCCTAGATGTGTGTTGCCTGCCCTGATTCCATCCTGGCCGGATTTGCCTTGGCAGGAACCACGCAAGGAGGTGGCAGCGCCTCGCTTGGGAGAAGGGGAGGTCGTGGCTCTCCCCGGGATGTGCCAAGGAACGGCCAAAGCCTTGGGCAGGAGACTGGGGCGCCCACCTCGGTCCATCATCAGCAACGGCAAGGCTTCCTGAGTGCCAAATCAAGCAGCCAAGTGAGCCGGTTGCCTTTTGCTGACCTTCCCGGACTATCTCCAGCCTGCCAGCTTGCTCCGGGCCTGGGCGAAGCCTCCACCCTGCCCGGATGCCGCCTTCCCGGGAAGCCCCTCCCCCCCTTGACTCAGCCAGAGCCAGGAAATCCATGGATTCGCATCCTGGACTCACCCCGAATCCCTGGACCTCGTTTCGTTGGGATCCTTTTGCGCTGCTCCGCCAGCCACCACTGGGCAGTCTCGCCGACTCCCATTTTCCTGTCTCTCTGGGCCTTGGAGACATTTTCTAGCCACCCGTGGGGGGGGCACCCCTCCATTTCCTGGCCTTGTTTCCCCCCTTGGGATCTGGGGACACCCTGCCATTAACCTGTGGATCATCAAAAAAGATACTGTACTGGAAGAAGGAGCTGCGGTGGCTCAAGTGGTGAAGACGCTGAACTGCAGGCTGTGGAAGGTCGGTAGTTCAGCAGTTCGAGACCTGTGTGTGCCGCATGACGGAGTGAGCTCCCCTCTCTAGTTCCAGCTCCTGCCAACCTAGCAGTTCGAAAGCAAGAAATTGCAAGTAGATAAAGAAGTACCACTTCGGTGGGAAGGTCACAGCGTTCCGTGCACCTTGGTGTTTAGTCATGCCGGCCACATGACCACGGAAACGTCTTCGGACAGTGCTGGCTCTTCGGCTTGGAAACGGAGATGAGCGCCACAACCCTAGAGTCGGATTCGACTGGCTTTCGAGCAAGGGAACCTTTACCTTTTACTGGAAGTTAAGGGGATTTTGGTATCCTGGGACTTCCAGCTTTAGCAAGAAAGAACCCGGAGGAGACGGGAATATTTCTGTCTTTTGCGGAGGGAGGGGGGCAGAGGCCTGTGACTCAAATGCTGAAAGTTAGGTTGGGTTTGGTATCCTGGGACTTGCAGCTTTAGAGAAAAAGAAATTGAAGAGATGGAAATATTTATATCTCTAGGCTCCCCCCCCCTGTGCATGATGGTGGTAATAATGCATAAAGCTGGTTCCCCAGATATGGAAAGTGAGGTGATTTCTGCTATCCTTTCAATCAATCAAATGCTCCCGTATTTTCAAGTCCACACATCTGAGAAGCCAGTATTTATTGTGGGTTCTGAGATGCTTTTGGAGATTTGTACTGAGTATCCAGTATGTGAGTGGTGTAGCTGTTACCGTAGATGGTTGGTCTAAGACTTGTAGAGTGTTGGTCTAACCCAGGGGTCATTTCGTAGGAAAAGAGGTGCAGGAGCTCATTAGCATAACTCATTAGCATAACTTATTTGCATATGCCACACCCCCTGACATCACCGGAAGTGTGTCAGAAGGCAACACCCACCGCTCAGGCTCCACTGGACTGTTTTGGATTGCTAGCTATTGGGGGGGGACGTGCAGATCTGCCCTCACAGAGGAGGGAGAGCTTGTACCTGAATAAAACTTGGTTTTAAACACTGGACTGTTTTGGACTGGGGGGCCGGGGGGGCTCAGCAATTTACCTGGCTGCTTCTTGCTCTAACTGAGGGCTGCTGGGAGCAGGGGGTGGGGCTTGTTGCATGTGCCCGCCCCCTGGGCTCTTTACTGACCAGGGGGCTGGGAGGAGCTCTGCAACTTACGTGGCTGCTTCTTGCTCTGACTGAGGGCTGCTGGGAGCAGGGGGTGGGGCTTGTTGCATGTGCCCGCCCCCTGGGCTCTTTACTGCCGGAGCTCCGCTCCTGTGCGCTCCTGCAGGAAGTGACCCCTGGTCTAACCAGAGTCCAAATCCCCACTTAGCCACAAAGCACACCTTTGTGAGAAAAAGAGAGCAGGGAAAGGATGTATTTCTTTTCATAGATGAATGAAGTATTTACTCGTATTATTCCAGGTGGGTAGCCCTGTTGGTCTGAAGCAGTAGAACAAATTTAGAGTCCAGCGGCACCTTTAAGACCAACAAAGGTTTATTCGAGGTGCCGCTGGACTCTAAATGCGTTCTACTCGTATTATATCAGTGAAGGAGTTCATGACATCTTTCTTCTCCTCTTACCGAGTCCTCTTTGACTGAGATTCAGATTATTGCAAGTGGGAAAAAAATAAAACATTTTTAAAACCACAGGATTAATTATTGATGGTATATGGTTTTTGGAAATAAAAATAATTTTGTATTAAAAATAATTTAATATAGATGACTACGTATGGCCCTGGACCAGATTGAGGAAATTGAGAAGTTTATCCCTTTGGTGGCAATGGTTCTTTGGGGTAGTTTAGTCTAAGGTTGACTCTGCATTTGCATTTTTAAATCAGTTTCGTGCTGCTGTGACGCCGTCTTTCTCTATGCTTGTTTGAACGTTGTTTGCAGAAGATTCATTTAAAGCAGTGCCGAGGCGCAATGACAGTGGAGCTGCCACGAGAGGGGGGTGATAAACATATGCAGACATGCAAAAGTACGCTAGCACTGTTGAGGCGTGAAAACGAAAGCAAATGTGGACAGCTTTTTTGAAGATGGAGACAGAAGGCTGGGACACTGGTGGGAAAGACAAATGCAGATTCGACCTAAGAGCGTAGAGCTGAACCACCCCCGCCCCCTGCTGGGCTTGATGGTGAAGTCGAGAGCTACACTCCAGAGGGGCGATATCCCCTGCGGTGGTACTCTGGAGAAAAAGCAGACTCCGCTCAGAGATGTAAACCTGGCACCACAGATGAGAAAGCAGGCCTCAGGTTCTCTCTTTTGGGGCCCTCGAAAAAGCACACAAACCTAGGGTTGCCAAGTCGTTCTTTACTCACCAGCGGGGGAGCGTTCTCTCTGTCCGGGAGCTGCCAAGGTATGCGCGCGCGCCGCCTGAACGTCACAGGAAGTGACGCACGACATAGAGCACGTTGGGGGCGTGGCCCTAATCGTTGGAGGGAAAACCATAGAGTTTTCCCTCCAAAGATTGGGGCCACGCCCCCAACATGCTCTACGCGGTTGTGTCACTTCCTGTGATGCACCCACGCTGTGCTTCGGGGGGCGGGGTTCCCCCCGGGGCCCGATTCCGCAGCGGCGGAAATCGGGCCTCCAAAGCGGGGGTTTACCTGCCCCCCACCCCCACTTGGCAGCCCTACACAAACCCCCAGCGGGCACCCTAGTCTGAGCCGTGCAGTTTTCCTGTGTATTCTAGGAAGGGAAGCGCTAAGGACAGAATTACCTTGCTGTTTCTAGACTGCCTTGCAGTTAGCTGCCATTGGTGTGCGTGGGGGGAGTGCGTGTGTTTCGATTTTCCAATTTTAAACCCTCTCTCCCCCAAGTTATGATTTGTGTGTGGGGGGGAGGAGTATGTGGTACCCCCGTGCCTTGTCTCCTCTGGGTCAAACTAGAGGCGGGTGCAGATGATTAATTATTGGGAGAAACAGTGCAAAGGGGGAAGGATTAAGCTCTGTTCTCCCACATTATGACCAGTGTTCCCTCTAAGCTGAGTTAGCGTGAGCTTAGTTCAGGAAGGATGGCTCCAGAGCAAGTGCAGTAGACAAATCACTCACAACTTTAATTGTGAGCCAGTTTGGTGTCGTGGTTAAGTGTGCGGACTCTAATCTGGGAGACCTGGGTTTGATTCCCCACTCCTCCACTTGCACCTGGCTGGATGACCTTGGGCAAGAGGTTCTGACAAGAGCTGTCCTTGAAAAAGAGCAGTTTCTGTCAAGAGCTCTCTCAGCCCCGCCTACCTCACAGGGTGTCTGTTGTGGGGAGGGGAAGGGGATGCTCTGCGTTCTTGGTGCTTGGGGGTGTGGCCTTATGACACACTTCCAGTGACGTCAGGGGGCGTGGCCTTATGGCACACTTCCGGTGAGGTCAGGGGGTGTGGCATATGCTAATGAGTTATGCTAATGAGTCCCCCTAGCTCTTTTTCTACGAAATGACCCCTGGTTATGACCCCCCCCGTGGGTAGTATTAACCGGGGGGGGGGCTCATAGGAAATCCTGTTCACGGTTCTCCCACATCATGTGTTTGCACTGATAAGCTTAAAAACACTCGCCCGAACAAATGAGATTCACGCCCCCTCCCCATTATGTACACATCAAGAGCTCAGGATGTAGACGGGTTTCAGAAACCAGTGAGCATCAGGGGTACCCCTTTCAGTTGTGGCCAAAGCAACGAAGAGTCTTAGGTGCTGTGGATTAGTGCTCGATTTTTAAATGAGAGAGTAGCGTCTCCCCCTACTCCCCCCATACTCTTTTATGCAGTGGAAATTTAGAAAGTTGGCAGAATTCAACTATTCAAGCATTTCTGTTTAGGAGACGTCTGGCATAACAAGCGGTAGTAGGAATAGGCACCGAGCCTTTTCCGAGCACAAATACAGGGTCTAGGTTGAAAAGGGTTCAGAAAACGCCACAAGGTGGTGGGTAATTAGAATAATAGAG
>NW_015171693.1:0-5119 GCF_001447785.1 Gekko japonicus
AAAATAGGATAGGCTCCTTAAGCTTAGGAAGTCACAAGTCTCTACAGAATTTTCATTACCTTGAAGCTTTCTGTAGCTCTTCAAGCAAGCACATGGTCAATGGCTGCCTTCTCAGTTAAGAGTTCTGTCTGCTCTCATAGACTCAGCAAGCAAAGAAAGAGACCTTCTCATTGCTGCAAGGAGTTTTTATTACCTCTTTTCCCACCACAGATTGAACCCTGAACATAGCTGGCCCCACATGAACCAAACCGGTTGTCGCAAGTTCAGTTCCCTCTTCCTCCCAGCCATGACTCCCTTCCACCTTTTTGCTGGTCGTGACTTGCCATTGCCAGGAGCAAGGGGTGAGGAATCACCCTGGAAGGAAGACCCTTCCACCTTTCCTCTGGCTGCAGCTCGCGTTAGCCAGGAGAAAGGGGGTGGGGATCGCCCTGGAAGGGGCTTCATTGAACCATTTTGGTTTTGCTCCTCCCCCTTTGAAGTGGTGGGGAGCAAAGCCTAAGACTTAAATGGCTGCCAGCCATTTAAACCTAGTAGCTGAGCTTTGGACACCACTGCTTGCTCATATGTTAGGTTTTAATGGCTGCCAGCCATTGCTCTATGCTGCTTCAAAGGGGGGGGGGGAGTAAAACCAGAGGGTTAAATATGGTGGTGAAGTACCCTAAGCAGCTGAACTGAACTCAACAAAGTCCAGTAAATATTTGGGGGATGCATCTTCCCTGAACATGGGTTGCGGAGCACTGAATCAGCCCAAGTTTGGCCTGAATTTTGGTTCGTGAGTGGGTTCGTGCCCATCCCTATAAATAAAGCTCTTATTATAGAGGCACCTTTATAATAACATCTTTGTTTACACCTCTATACTTCAGACAACAGGCCACTGCTAGGGCAGAATGCAGAGAAACAATGGTTTCCAATTGGCAAAGGTGTCAGACAAGGATACATTTTATCTCCGTATCCCTTCAATCTCTGTGCAGAGCATATCATAAGAAACACTGGATTAGATTTAAATTTAAATTTAATGTAGAGTGAAAATTGGTGGAAGAAACATAACAATTTGAGATACATAGATGATACCACATTATTAGCAGAAAACAGTGAAAACTTGAAACAACTACTGATGAAGGTTAAAGCGGAAAATGCCAAAGGAGGATTACAGATGAACATCAAGAAGACAAAAATAATGACTACCGAGGAATTACATAACTTTAAGGCTGACAATGAAGAAATTGAAATTGATCAACATTTTCTATTCTTTGGCTCCATCGTCAACCCAAAGGAAGACTGCACTCAAGAAATCAGAACAAGATGCAAACTGGGAAGGGCAGCCATTAAGGAGCTAGAGAAGATCCTCAAGGGTTAGGTTACATCACTAGTGAACAAGATCAATTTAATTTAGGCCATAGTATTCCCCATGACTATGCATGGGTGTAAAAGCTGGACAATGAAGGAAGCTGACAGGAAGAAAATAAACTCCTTTGAAATGTGGTGTTGGAGGAGTAGTTTTGCAGATACCCTGGACCACCAAAGAGACAAATTAGTAGGTTCTAGACCAAATCAAGCCTGAGGCTGAGGTCACATGGTCATTCTGATCGGGTTTCACCGCTGTTCCCTCACGCATTTAAAATTGCTGATCAGACACCCGCATCCATCTCCCGCATCGAAGTGGGCTCACTCACGCATTCCTCCCAGTTCCTTAGTAAGATTTCCAACAGCTGGAAAATCAAGTACTTTCCAGATATTTGCGCTTTGATTCAGCGATTTTGCCGATCTGGACAGCCATCTCTCGCAATGATCGTGATTAGGTTGTCTGAATGTTCTTGCAATAGTTTCCCCCCCCCAAGCTTCTGCCATTGTGCACATGAGCAATCCTGCGCTGAATAAATTCAATTTATAAATGTTCAAGCGCACATATAGACTTCAGTGCTTGGTTGTACATCACAGGTTAATTTTGTTCGGTGTTCGGGGGGGGGAACTGCAAAAATAAGGGAGTATGGCAAGTCCCAGTGGGAACGGTGATTCAGCCATGTGCACATGTGCATGCAGAAAGCCATTTTTTTAAAAAAAGCAAGCTGCACCACCACTTGGGTGGCATGGCTATCTGGACAGTGCCCAGACCCACATCACGCAATGCGAGCGGTCCTAACCTGAAAAAAAAGTATTCCCAATCAAATTTATAGTGGGAACAAATCGGGATAAGCTTGCCATGTGACCACAACCTGAATGCTCCCTAGAAGCTAAAATGACTAAACTGAGGCTTTCGTACTTTGGTCACATTATGGGAACACAAGTCTCACTGGACAAGACAATAATGCTTGGGTAAGTTGAAGGCAGCAGGAAAAGAGGAAGACCCAACATGAGATGGATTGACTCCATCAAGCCCGGACAGGCCTCACTTTGCAAGACCTGAAAATGGTTGTTAACAACAGGACGTTTTGGAAGATATGGATTCATCGGGTCACCATAAGTCGGAAGTGACTTGACAGCCCTTAGCAGGCACAGATCAAAAAAACACCTCCAGTAATTTCTGTTGCAAATGAGACCAAACGCTGCACGCATTTCTTCAAAGGCATATAAGGCTGCCACCTACTGGCTGTTCGCTCACTGCTGGCATCAGCCAGAGCCTGTTTCTTTTCTGTTGTAGCTTCCACTCTGGGGAATGGGTTGCCTGAAGACTTGGGTCACTAGAGAGCTTCAGATGGGTCTGTAAAGGCATTTCATTTGCCAAGATGTATAGATTTCAGGTATTTTATATGATGTTGGATTATTTCATTTTGCATATTTTAAATGGTAGTTACAATGCTGCCTTGAACTTCAAGGCAAGGTGGGGGATATTTTAATTAATAAATATACCAGCATGCAAATGACTGGTACTCTCACCCCCATCCCCTTAATTTTTCTGAATATGCCTGAGCTACCAAAACACAAATAAAAGTCTTTTTTGTGTATAGATAGATATTAAAATTAAACTAGAACACATGTTACATATTGCTCAGATTAGTTTTCCTAGGTTCAGTTTTATTTTTGCTTTTTTTGGGTGTTTCTATTTGGATTTTTTTTTAAAAAAATACTTGGATGGTTGTATTGATATTTCATGATATCAACATTTTGTATCAGCGATTCATATATTTTCAACATTCAACAGCAATAGCAATTGGTTTGTGTTGTTTCTGTTTCCATTGTCTGTTTTGTTGTTGCTGTTTCCATTGCTGTGTACTACCTCGAGCAGAGCTAAATAAAAGTCAAAACACATTTTCCAAATAAATAAATTGTTCATATTTGTTATATGCAAGATCAAAACCATCTGTCTTAATTGCAGAGCCTCACTTCATCCATGAAGTGGAGTATGGCAACTATATCTACTTGTTCTTTCACGAATTATCACTGGAATTCAAGAACAATGGCAAGGTAATAGACAAAACTTTCTTACAGACCAGAGAAGGTTAGGGATGCCATAACAATGACACAGAGAGGATATGGCTGCTCATGACAAAGACTGGTTGAAATGTGCCATTATGGTGCTTGATATATTGGCTTTTGAGGATGACAACATATTGATTCCCCTTCCGTTCAGCTGGTAAACACAGCAAATACAGAGCTCCACTCCAAACAGTTTTGAAGTAAGGAAGTGTTAGGATGGATACAGCTTGCTTTTCTGCTGGTGTAAAGTGGTTGAGGGGATCTTTTGTGATGATAAAAACAAAATGCTATGCTGGGGCTCATGGGACTTCCATGTGGGGCAAAAGTGGGATGGGGGGGAACAATAAACAGAAGAATTGGATGGGATTGAGAAAAAGCTTTCTGTATTTAGAATGCATTCATCAGGATGGCAGAAAGTAAAGGGAAGAATTTTCAGTGGACTTGGCGGAAAGAGAAAAAACTTAGTGGTCTGCATAGGACTGAGTTTCTTATGGGCCAAAACATTATTTCCTGAAGGAATTGCATTAAAATGAGCCAGGATGATCATTCACAGAAAGTTCCAAGGTGGAATATCCTCCTGAATACATGAACCTGACTTATGTAGAATCTACACCTCAGTATTGTCTCCTCTTTCCTCAAATCTGCTTATTGTCTTCTCTTTCCTCAAATCTGCTGTCTAGAGAATCTTTAAGTAAAGATGTCAGAAATTGTACCCAGGGCCTTTTGCTTATAAAGCAGTGTTCTGACAGATAGCCCATCTTCTGTATATCAGGTGGGATCCGGACAGCTTCTTTGCTCACTTACCCAATTATTCTTTTTACTACAGCCCCAGTCCCACAAGGCTTTTGGGAGGAAAATAAGGCCGCACTGCTTGGTTGGAGAAAAAAGGAGAACAAGGTGCAAGGTAGAGTAGTTCATTAGATCTTATAGATCCTGATGCATTTAGCTAAAGGCTTCACCAGGGCTGCAGTCCCACGAACTAAATAATCCACTTTCATTCCACTATCAGTGCACTTTCAGACTGGATTTTTATGATGCAAACTGGCAAAATCCAGTTGGAAAGTGAATTGAAAGTGGATTATTTTAGTGTGTGTGAGTTCAGCCCAGGAGATCTTTCACAGAAACCTCTCTGGCTCCCGCCTTGGAGACACTGAGCCATTTGTCTAAGGTGAGAGCCAGAGAAGTTTCTGTGAAAGATCCCCTGAGGAAGCATTTAGCAAAAAGTACCAGGATCTAACAGATCTAATAAAGTGCTCTATCTTCCACAAGGCTTTCAGCAGTGCAAGTCACATGATCCCTGGTGTCAAAGGTGTGGTTAAAAGGGACCCCACTTTTCCTTTTAATCAGCAAAAAAGCTGGTTGGATCCCACCTATTCTTGGTTTACACATTTCTGTCTTTGTATAGTAAAGAAGCTTCTGAGAAATTCCTTTTTAAACAAATAGATGTTTCCATTCCATCTTTCTGCCTCCTTTCTTTCATTAAGGTAATTTTACCCAGAGTTGCTCGAGTTTGCAAGAATGACAGGGGAGGGAAAAAAGTTCTCCAAAAACAGTGGACTTCCTTCCTGAAGGCACGGATGACCTGTTCAGTTCATGGAGAGATCCCCTTCGATTTTAATGTACTGCATTCTGTCACAAACATTGTCAGAATTAATGATCGGGATGTTGTCATGGCAGTCTTCAATACTCCTAGAAACAGGTAACC
>NW_015171693.1:9322-14022 GCF_001447785.1 Gekko japonicus
TCCCACCGAAGTGGTACCTATTTATCTACTTGCAATTTCTTGCTTTCATAAGAACATAAGAGACGCCAATGTTGGATCAGGCCAAAGGCCCATCCAGTCCAACACTCTGTGTCACACAGTGGCCAGAAATACCAGTGCCATCAGGAGGTCCAGCAGTGGGGCCAGGACATTAGAAGCCCTCCCACTGTTGACCCCCCCCCCAAGCACCAAGAAGACAGAGCATCACTTGCCCCAGAGCCCCTAGCTATACCTTGTGGCTAATAGCCACTGATGGACCTCTGCTCCATATGCTTATCTAATTCCCTTTTGAAGCCGTCCATGCTTGTAGCACCCACCACTTCCTGTGGCAGTGAATTCCATGTGTTAATCACTCTTTGGGTGAAGAAGTACTTCCTTTTATCCGTTCTAACCCGACCGCTCAGCAATTTCATGGAGTGCCCACGGGTTCTTGTATTGTGAGAAAGGGAGAAAAGTACCTCTTTCTTTACCTGCTCTTTCCCATGCATAATCTTATAAACCTCGATCATGTCACCCCTCAGTCGTCTTTTCTCCAAGCTAAAGAGCCCTAAGCGCTTTAACCTTTCCTCATAGGGAAAGTGTTCCAACCCTTTTATCATTCGAGTTGCCCTTTTCTGCACTTTTTCCAAAGCTATAATATCCTTTTTAAGGTGTGGTGACCAGAATTGCACACAGTATTCCAAATGAGGTCTCACCATTGATTTATATAGGGGCATTATTATATTGGCTGATCTGTTTTCAATACCCTTCCTAATAATCCCCAGCATAGCATTGGCCTTCTTTATTGCAGTCACACACTGTCTCGACATTTTCAGTGAGTTATCTACTACAACTCCAAGATCTCTCTCTTGCTCAGTCTCTGCCAGTTCAGACCCCATCAATGTGTATTTATATTTAGGATTTTTGGCTCCAATGTGCATCACCTTGCACTTGGCCACATTGAACCCCATTTGCCATGTTGACGCCCACTCGCCCATCCTTGACAGATCCCTTTGGAGTGCCTCACAATCCTCACTGGTTTTCACCACTCTTGCTATCTGAAATTCTCCCCCAATGTTGGAGCTCCGAATTATCTGTTTTTATTTCCAAGGTGGTACACTCTTTTAGGGATTCAGAATACCATATATTTCCCCACAGCATTGAATGGATTGGATCCAGCCAGCATTTTCACTCAATCGTGTCCTATTCTTGTCCTACATTAGTCCCCCATCTCCATGGTATTTAATAAATCCAGGGGTTTGGGCAAGAGTGAGTGAAAATTCTGACTAGATTAAACCATTTATGTTTGTTTATTGATCTCTAATAACTGTCATGAAATGAGCTCTAAGAACTGTAAAGAAATGAGCTCTAAGAACTGCCAGGGAATGCCAAATCTGCATTTCCTAAGATTCAAAAATCTGCTTAGAAACTTTGTCAATTAATGGTCATCCATCAAGTATTCCCATAATAAACAGAACCAAATACAGGAGGCTAAACTCAAAACTATGGAATGATTAGGCACAGAATAAACCATAGACTGGAGCCACATGCTGTTGCATACTGTATTGTGCATCATGCTGTTGCATACCGTAATGTGCCTTATAACAGAAGATTTAAAACATAGTTTATTGGAATATCTGCCCTGAAGTAATCAATAATTCCTTTTTTTGCTACCCATTCTTAGGCCCGGAACCTGTGCTGGCTCTGAACCCTTTAAAGAGTACGCATCCTCCACTGAATTTCCGGATAAAGCTCTATTATTTATGAAAAGGCATCATCTCATGAATGAAGCAGTGTCATCAACTTTCACCAAGCCATGGTTTCTGATGACGATGGTCAGGTAACTATGTCAGCATCAGGTTACTTTGATGTGTTATTTATGATGCTAAAATCTCAAGATAACGTAAGGTTTTAAGCTCTAAACTAGCCCGGCCAGCTGAAAAAAGACCATTTTTAAACTTCATTTTTAGCCTTCATTTCTTGCTGAGACACAAAATGGATTACAATATATATTTGTAATATATATATGTATGTATGCATGTCTATGTATGTATGTATATATATGTATATATATATATGTGTCTGTGTGTGTGTGTATATATATGACCTAATGTAGTAGTGCGTAATACTATCATTGCAGGTATCAAATGACCAACATTGTTATAGATACTTCTGCTGGGCCAAAACAGGACCAGATTGTGGCTTTCCTAGGAACAGAGCAGGGCAGAGTTTTAAAGGTCTTGGACAGATCAGGAGATGGTCCTCTTCTGAGTGAGAGCATTTTGGTTGAGGAGATGAACATTTACAATCGTGAAAAGTATGTATAATTTATTCTGTTTCTGTATTTTGTTGGGTCAAGGAAACTGTTAGATCTGAATTTTCAAGTGCAATAAGAAAAACTATAGTATTTCTGTTTTTGTTTTTAATTACATTTTTGTGGTATTGTTTTAAGGATTTAAAATCTGTTATGAAACACATGACTACTACAAATTCCTAACTACGGATTGCATCCTGTCAGCTGTTTAACTCAGTCTTACCCTTCTTACCACAGTCCCCATCCAACATCGTCTGTGCAGATTCTGTGATTGCCAGAATACCCTTTGCACAAGCTGTTTAGAGCTAGACCCATTTTTGTATCTGCCCGATGCAAAATAGAAGAATAGCATTCTTATACTTTCCATCCCAAAATTTTGCCTCCATCTCATTTCCCAATAGTTCACCAACATAGGAAGCAAGCCAAAGCAGGTCTACACTGAACTAAGTCCTATTTCATCCAATGGGAATTACACCTAGGAAACTGTTCTTAGGATTGCAGACTCATTGTATTTCATCTCCAATTATAAATATATGTCACTGATAATTAGCAGAATTCAAAGGAATGTGGATGAAACTTGGGAAGGTGGGTCAGGAAATATAACACCCAAGAGCTCTTTAATAAGTAATACCTTGCTAATGATTAAATTAAATATTGTTTATAGTAGTGAAACAATTGAAGAGGAAGTTAAATGAGGGGTTGTGAAGTGGGAGTATATCCATCTTTACTTATTTAAGTTTCTACTGCACTTAGTTGAAGGGGTAGACTGAAGTCTGAAACTAGGCCCACCCGTACACCTGGCTTTTCCATGGCCACAAAAATCTAGTTCTCTCTCTCTTTATTTACTAGCAGTGAAAAACTGGTGGGATCCTACCCATTGGCTTATATGATAAGCTGACCTAGTGATACCAAAAGTAATAAATGAATTGTAGGCAAGGATATTATCAAATTTTACAACCACTCTGGTTTGAGATGCCCTGACCTGGATGCCCCAGAATAGCCCAGTCTTCTTAGATCTCAGAAGCTAAGCAGGGTTGGCCCTGGTTAGTACTTGGATGGGAGACCACCAAGAAAGTCCAGTATTGCTATACAGAAGAAGGCAATGTCAAACTGCCCCAATCATCTTTTGCCTTCAAACCCCTATGGGGTCACCCTAAGTTGATGATGACTTGACTGTATTTTTTACCATCTGGTTTAATATGAAGGTTGGAAAGTTGGGCTTGGATCCTATGGACAAGTTCCATGTACACTAGGCAGATTCTTCCTAGTACTTTCTTTTGCACAAAATCAATATATTTTAATGAGCCCTTACTGAAAGTGCTAGTGGAAGAGGAAATTTGTGCCATAGCAGAAGTTGTCTGTAGGATCCAAGCCTGGGTGCACAGGGGGCGGGGGAACAAACAAACCTGTGGTTGTCTCCCAACTGAAATAATACATTTAAAAATTGGTATTAAGATTCACACCTCTATAAATGATATAAAAACATAATCTCTCCTTATATATAATTGAATAAGAACATTCTATATGAACATTCTAAATTTCACCCCTTTAGTGTTAGGCCGGAAAAACTGCCACTCAGTAACACTGGCTGGGTTGACTGGCTGCTTTGTGCAGTCCCGCCCAGCGTTCCAAGGTTATTTGCATATGGAAGCTGATTGGACAACACTCTATTCCACTATACCCCCCCCCCCCCCCTTCCCCCCCCCAACCCCCCCCCCCCCCCAGACAGTTGGAATATGGGACCTGGTGTATTCTGAGGAGGATGCCAGCTGCTTTGGTTCCCACTGCAGGGAAAAACTGCCCTTTCCCTTGGCAGAGGCTGTGGGGGGTGTGTGTAAACCAGAAGACAGACAGGCAGGTAGGCTGATGGTTGCGTGGAAAGGACATAGGGTTGCCAACTCCAGGTTGGAAACTTCCAGGATATTTTAGGGATGAAGCCTGCTGAGGGTGGGGTCTGAGGAGGAGGAGGAAGAGGGGGACCTCAGACAGATACAATGCCATACTGCCCACACTCCAGACAAGCTGTTGCCAGTCTCCAGGTGACAGCTGGAGAGATCTTAAAGCTTTGCTGCTAATTTACGATGGGGCTCCTGGGGAACTTTTGATGCCAATCTTGGCCCAGCAGCCAACAAACCATTCTCTTCAACTCCCTGCTGTGCAGCTGACTTTCCCCTAGGGTTGCCAATCTCCAGGTGGGACCTGGAGATCTCCCACTGTTACAATTGATCTCATCCTGGGGAACTTTTGATGCCAATCTTGGCCCAGCAGCCAACAAACCATTCTCTTCAACTCCCTGCTGTGCAGCTGACTTTCCCCTAGGGTTGCCAATCTCCAGGTGGGACCTGGAGATCTCCCACTGTTACAATTGATCTCCAGATGACAGAGATCA
>NW_015171693.1:17120-32683 GCF_001447785.1 Gekko japonicus
CTTTGTTTATTCTAGTCTGTACACAGTACAATGCTGAGAGTGTAAAGTCTTATGTCTGCCCATCTACATGCTACTCTAGCAACTAAAAGTTTGGCTGTAGGGTTGCAAGTCCAAGGATGGCAACTGGCGGGAGACTTAGCAGGTGACATTATGACATGATCTTTCCTGCTTTGTTTATTCTAGTCTGTACACAGTACAATGCTGAGAGTGTAAAGTCTTATGTCTGCCCATCTACATGCTACTCTAGCAACTAAAAGTTTGGCTGTAGGGTTGCAAGTCCAAGGATGGCAACTGGCAGGAGACGTAGCAGGTGACATTATGACATGGCTTGCAATGTGGTGGTGTCACTTCTAGTGCAACCTAGAAGCAATGGCATTGTGTTGTGGGTGATGCTGTAGTAGTTTCCTAAACTCTATCAGGTTGATGCTGCTGCTGCTGCTCAATGCCCAGCTCAGTGCTCAAGCCATACCTTCCCCAGTCCAGTCCATACCTTTCTTGTTTCACTGATAAGCTGGTTTTTGAACAATCCTTTACCCATCAATTCCTCAAGGTGCTCACCAAATGTCCTAGCTATACTGTAGTAATGATGCCTTACTCCTGGCAACCCAGGAGAGGGCCTTCATGGTTGTGGCACAAGCTCTGGAATGTTCTCCCCAGAGAGACTCATCTATTCCCTCTGTTGTCATCTTTCACCAGCAGGTGAAGACTTATTCTGTTTGATGCTTCTCAGTGATCCCTCCTTCCTGCTTGGTTTTAATTGTTTTTATGGTTTATGTGCATTTTAGCTTAAGATTTAATTGTTGTAATGATGTGTGTCTTGTTGGCATGAATGATTTTTAAGATGTGATATTTTAACTATGTATTTGTTAGCTGTCAGGCAGGGTATAGACCAAACCAAATAAAAAGTAGCCATCAACCCATGAACAATGTGGATCAAGGGAAACAAAGTACCTCCTGCTTGTCAATTTGGAGAAGGCCCACCCCCCAATTCCATCATGAACCCTTAAAAGGTGACCAGCTTACATTATTGTGCTGGAAGGATGAGTAGACCAATTTGTGGAAAGAACTTGTAGTACATCCTAACATTTATGATCCATTCAAATACATATTCGGAACCAGATAATTTCTAGTTTCAGGAGCAGCTAGTCTCTTGACTCCTCTCTCCTGTGGCATGGTAGCAGAGTCCAGAAGACAAGGAGTCCAGTGCTTCTGTGACTCCCTGACAAGTACCTCGAATAACACATGTTTGCAGAGTGTGAGCACTAACAAATCGACTAGTTTCTGTCTACACTTTCCTTAAATCCTGTGATTCATATGTAGTTGGGCTCTGTGAGATGTGAATGTCAAAATTCATATAGTTATGTTTCTTATGTTTAGTGAAGAATATGAGCAGGACTTAGAGTACGGTGATGTAAGCGGCATGAAAAACTGTTAAAAGTAAGTCAAGTGTTTTTCCTTTATTATTTATTTAACGTCTTGTCAGCTATTTGATTCCACTTCTAACTGTAATTATGGTGCAAACAGGGCACTCCAGGCCCTTCATTCCAAGCGTCACCAGACTCTCCAACTCAACACCACTAGGATGCATGCTAGATTGGAAGGATTTTCTTGACTCATCTGAAAACACAAACCCATATGTATCCCTCTCCTCCTGCAGTTTCCAACACAGGAATGTCTTGTTATTCATTTTTTTTCCTCAGTGGCAAGTCAGCTGAAATGATAGTGGGATAGCTGCTTAATCTCAAGCATGCCCCCAAATCCACTTCGCTCTATACTGATTTTAATTTGAAATAATCAAAAACTCATCTCTTAAGCATTTGTTCTACCTTCAAGAATTTCATCAGAATAGCATGGTCCACTGTATCACTGGCTGCTGATAAGTCTAGTAGGAGTAGCATAGAGGCATCCCCTTTGTCTTCATTTATTTATTTATCGCATTTATACCCCGCCCTCCCTGCATCCACTAGGATCTCCATTCCATAGCCTAGCCTGAAACCAAAGGGGTCTAGGGCTGATGACTTATCCAGGAAGACCTGGGATTACTCTGCCATTTTTTTCTTAATTGTTTTGCCCAGGGAGGACAACATAGATACTGGGCAATAAGTGGCCACATTATTCTTTTCTAGTTGAGGGTGTTTCTAGTGCAGAAAGGAAGATGATTTATCATGAGATAGATCTTGAATGGAAATTAGGGACATGGTACTACCTGTGAGCCTAATTGTGTTTCCAGACAGCACACCTCATAATCTACTGGTCCCACCTGTTTTACTATCCCATAGCGTCCCTGCCACTGGGCATGGCACTTGGAGTGGGTGGTTGACCATAACGACACCACCCTGCCTTCAGCTCCCTTGTTTTGACTTCCCAGTCATATGACTTTTTCTAACTCCTATTTGTCAAAGAGGTAGAAAAGACTTTGGGGGATAGGAGCACAAACATGGTCCCGGCAGGCTCATTAGGACATGAAGATTAGTTTCTTTCTTAAACAGGTGAGCTATATTACAAAACAGGTGAGCTATATTATGAAAGGCAGCTATCAAGTCTAATCAAATCAACATCCTCCATTTTAAAGATGCACCTTCTGAATAAAGAAACAAGCTAGCATTCTTCCACCTTTAATCTGCTCTTATTCCAGCTGAGCATCATTTCCTGTACTATTCTTTATGTCAGAATTTCTCAGTATTTACCATGTCTCTTTTATAAATGGGGTCTTTTTGATGAAAGTCTGAAAAACAATGACTGCAGGTTGGATTCTATTAGTTTTTCTGGTGGTGAAAGAGGATAGGGCCCCATTTTTGCCACAAATAATGCTGCACCAGGAATTGTGGGACCCACACAGACAAAAGTCACATGGAGTGGGGGCTGTCATGAGGAAGGGAAGCAAGTGAGACCAAGTGGAAAAGCTGGTAGGATCCAATTCAATGAGTTGCACAATCTATCTCCGAAACTCTAGTATATGGATTCAAGACTTCTTCATTTCAATGAGTTGCAAATATTGCCTTTGCATAACAAGCAGAGCAACAGCTTTATAAACTAGACCATTTGGAGTAGAGGATGGTCCTCGGAATGTAGAGGGAACACATCCTGTCATTGAGGAATCCATTTCACACAGGAATATGTGCTGAATCAGAAATGGTATACACACGCTGCTTCAGGTGCCATATCTGACTGGGCCAGGTCCTAATGAAAAATGAAAGTCTAGACTAGACTAGACGAGATCTGACACATCCTATCACTGCATACAGGTTATATGTAAGGTTCAGAAGTTGTGCCTCGCATACTCCTAAATTCAGCACAGAGTGTTTCTTATTATTCTGCACGCACATACATGTGAAAGAATGCAAATATTTTCAGTTTACTCCAGAGATCTCAGACCTCTGTGGATGCAGAATGATTAATAATGGAAGGAGAGGGGGCAGTCATTGCAGTGATGAAAATCTTGGAAGAGGTGCTTGGTAATCTTGGTAATCACACTGAGCCATGGGTGACCTGGAGCCCAGACATTCTGCCAACAGCCTGCTGAATTGATTGCCCTGCCACGGGCTCCTCCACAGTCCCTCAGGCCACTGCGGCATGACTGGCGTGACTCGCGCTGGACCCTCAGTGCACCTCGGAGGGCAAGGCTCTCTGGGAGGGAAGTCTCAACCGATGCCAGCTGAGACGGGGCTCATGCAAACAGTCGGGAGTCCTTGGAGGGTCCTCCCCCCTCCCTTCTCGGGTAAAGATGACGGGGGAAGGGGCCGAGACGGGCTCCTCTCCGCAGCCACCAAGGCCAGGGGGGCGTGCCCAGTCTCGAGTGCGAAGCGCTGGAAGAGGCAGGGCTTACCCAGGGGAGAGTGTTTGAGGGCGTTGCAGATGGCAATGTCAGACTCCTTAAGCGTGCCGGAAGTGGCCAGTCCTCAATGCTCCCTGACTCAGGGCAGACTACAGGGGGAATCACTAGAGGGCCGGACTAGGAAGGGAACCCACAATAGGGACGGTAGAGGAAGTGATGGACAGGTGAAGGACACAATACGGTGGCTGGGAAAGGAAAGGGGAGGGCTTACAAAGTGACGTGAGGAGTATAAAAAGGAGGGAAGCCAGGAGAGCCGGGGAGGATTTCAGAGGCAACTAGCTCGGCCAGTGAGATAGAGAGAGAGAGGCGCGGCTGTTGACCCAAGGAGGGGGGGGGAGTGACTGAACTCCCCTACCCTTCCATATCTGAGGCTCTCGCTTCCCTCCAATACCCTCTGCTACCACGGCGAGTGCCCCTCCAAAGCTAGGGGACACCCCCGAACGCGACACTGATGTCACCAAGTTGCTATGAATATCACATTGTTTTCTACATTGTTGTCATTTGTATGATAGCTTAGCAATGCCAGTAGCATCCTAGTTCAGCTATTGCAGACTAACAAATGGCAAAAAGGGTTGGAACACTTTCCCTATGAAGAAAGGTTAAAGCACTTGGGGCTCTTTAGCTTGGAGAAACGACGACTTAAGGGTGACATGATCGAGGTTTCTAAGATTATGCATGGGATAGAGCAGGTAGAGAAAGAGGTACTTTTCTCCCTTTCTCACAATACAAGAACTCGTGGGCACTCCATGAAATTGCTGAGCAGTCAGGTTAGAACAGATAAAAGGAAGTACTTCTTCACCCAAAGAGTGATTAACACATGGAATTAACTGCCACAGGAGGTGGCGGT
This sequence comes from Gekko japonicus, assembly GCF_001447785.1. Taxonomy (NCBI): domain Eukaryota; kingdom Metazoa; phylum Chordata; class Lepidosauria; order Squamata; family Gekkonidae; genus Gekko; species Gekko japonicus. The sequence continues at coordinate 21,803 of NW_015171693.1, forward strand.
GGCTACAAGCATGGACGGCTTCAAGAGGGAATTAGATAAATATAAGGAGTAGAGATCCATCAGTGGCTATTAGCCACAAAGTATAGATAGGGACTCTGGGGCAAGTGATGCTCTGTATTCTTGGTGCTGGGGGGGGCAACAATGGGAGAGCTTCTAGTGTCCTGGACCCACTGATGGACTTCCTGATGGCACCTGGTATTTTTGGCCACTGTGTGACAGAGTGTTGGACTGGATGGGCCACTGGCCTGATCTAACATTGGCTTCTCTTATGTATTCCCTTGAAAGTTATGGTCTGGCTTACTTTGCTGTCATCTGGCTCTGCACACTTTCTTTGTCCTTCTAGTTTTGGGGAGGGAATTATTTTAAATTAAGGTACTACCCTGCTCTGACTTCCATCATACAGACTATGGAGCCAAGTGAAGGCATTTTATATCTTAAACCACAATTGTACTGGGCTGTTCAGAGTGGTGTTGTGTTATGTAATATAAATCCAAAAGGTTAGAACAGATTATTTTATTTATTATTTATTTATTCAGTTTAATTAATTCAATTGAAGACTTTCAGTGCTCAGTTTAAGGCTTTCAGTGCTCTATTATGCAGACATCGATCAAGTCTTCAACCATGTTAACTCCCAGTGCACTCCCAGATGCATGTTGGATCAACTAATATACACTATATTGACTGATGGCCTAATTCGGTATAAAGTAGCTTCATTTGATCATGTATCCTTTGTATTGTTCCAAAACACACCTTCTTAACCTTAGGCTCCTTGACTTGTATTGATTTCTAAATTTTTAAACAATGCATCAAGAATTTCTACTTATATTGTCTTTTTTTGGACTGGATCCTAGCACCTTTTCTGTCGTTGAAATGGGAGGAGGAGGTCTTCCATCAGACAGGGCTATTCTGGGGATTATCGGAATTTCATGAACAAAAGTCATGTAGGATAAGGGCTGAAGTAAGGAGGAGAACTGGGCAAGACTGAGCAGAATAGCTAGATGGATTCAACCCTTTTTTCTGATCTTGGTCCCATTTCAAGTGGTCAATGATTTATTAAAGGTTCACAATCTGTGTAAATACTTTCGGGGGGTGGGGGAGAAAGCATAGGTTACACTTTAGCATAACATTTGAAAAAAAATCAAGATATTTAGTGAGAAGACTATGTATACTCATTTGGTAATCTTAGGTCCCGTTCACACTGGCCGATTTGAGCCGGGAGCGGGACAGTTCGGGGCCGGATCAAACCGGTGCGATCACACCACAACATCTGGGAAGCATCTTGCTTCCGTGGCCGAACTGTCCCTTCCCCGCAGAAATCCGCCGCAAACTGAACCACCTTCCTTAGGTGGTTCAAATGGACGCGGCACAGCAACGGGGCGTTTGATCGCCGGCGCATCTTTGCGCCGGCACAACCCCGGCCTGGATCCGAACTGCGCATGCTCCGACATGCGCAGTTCGGCCGGCTAGGCGTCTGACGTGTGTTTTCTCCCCGGCGTTTGATCCGTGGGATCCCGCCGCGGCGCCTCAATGTTGGCGCGGCTTTTAAAAGCCGTGCCTTAAGACGCTTTTCCCCTGCCGTGTGGCAGGGGCCTTACATAACTTTGACCAGAATTCAATGAAAATTTGAATGTGTTGTAGATGGGAGCATAATCCACTACAGAATGAAGCTTGATCAAACCACTTTAATTCAATGATTTGGGTCAACCAACTTTTCTGCTGGAAGGAGGAGTCTGTTTGACTACCAAAAAAAGGCTGTGCTGCAGATTATGGGGGGAAAGCAATGCAAGTTGTAGCCTGCAGTAAGAAAGGGAATTAAGTGAGACTGAGTAAAAACATTGGCTGGATCCAAACCCATGAGCTTATACACGACCAGCAGATTTTAGAAAATGTCTACAGATGGACCAGTGGACCTAGATGTTAATATCAAAACTGATTGCATATTTTTGATTTTCCCACTAGGTCCAACCATGCAAAAACTAGAGCTAAGAAATGAAACTGTCTTCACAGAATTCATTCTTCTTGGATTTGGAGAACTTCAGGAGATGCATATCCTTCTCTTTGTGGTGTTTTTAGTGAATTATCTAATGACTATGACTGGGAATCTTCTCATTCTTGACCTAGTCGTAGCTGATGAAAACCTTCACACTCCCATGTACTTCTTCCTGAGCAACCTGTCCTGTTTGGAAACTTGTTACTCCTCAACCATCCTCCCCAGAATGCTGGCCAGTTTCTTAACTGAGAACCAAAGTGTTCCTGTTGTTGGTTGCATGGTGCAGTTTGGGGCTTTTGGTTTCTTGGCAGCAACAGAATGCTACCTCCTGGCTGCTATGTCTTATGATCGCTATGTAGCCATTTGTAGACCCCTGCATTATTCTGCTCTAATGAACGTCAACATTTGTCTGCAGCTTGTGGCTGGGTCTAGGATTAGCAGTTTTGGGGTGAATACCATCCTGTTGATGTTCATACTGCAGTTAACGTTCTGTGGTAACAATGTGATTGAGCATTTCTTTTCTGATTTCACTCCCATGATGAAACTGACCTGCAGTGACTCATATCAGGTAGAACTTTATCAGCTACCCTGTCTGCCCTCTGTACCTTGCCCCCATTTGTTTTAACTATAACATCATATGTATATATCATTTCTGCCATTCTGGGAATCCCATCTACCACAGGCAGGCAAAAGGCATTCTCTACTTGCTCTTCTCACCTCACTGTGGTGACCATTTTCTATGGTACCCTCATCATTGTGTATTTGTTGCCAGATACCAAGGAACTCAGACAGCTGAACAAAATCATCTCTGTTTTTTACACTATCCTGACACCTCTGATCAACCCCCTCATATGTAGCCTGAGAAACAAAGAGGTAAAGGAGGCCTTGAAGAGAACTACTAGAAAATGTACACATTACATAAGACTGAGAGTTCATTGATTTATGCTGGTCTTAGACCATATTAATACATTTGAATCTGAATCTGACCATAAGATTAAGAAAGATCCTTACACTGAATCTGGAAGATTAAAGTAACAGTCATATTTTTGAAGATAAGGTATATAAATAGTTAAAAAAATAAAAAATAGCATTTAATATGAATTAAAAATATTTGCAAATTGCGAAAAATATTTGTATTTAATCTGTCTTGATTTTCTTTATTTCATATTTTATTACATTTGTATCTTACATTATTTCTCATCACAGGTTCAGTACCAAGGATCCAAAACCTCTCATTCATTTCACACCTGTACACTATTTAAGGGTACTTTTGCAGCTGGAAATAAATCCTGACAATGATGTTTTTAGCTTGATTGCGGGAATCAAAACACCATACATTCTTTTCACACTTCTTCCAATAACACTGAATGGAAAAGGATCACGTGGGAGGAATTGGAAATATGCCAATTGTTCAGAGTTCATGGGCCTGACCTCGATGGCCCAGGCTTGCTTGATCTCATCAGATCTCAGAAGTTAAGGTGGGCTGGCCTTGGTTAATACAGAGATAGGAGACCATCAAGGAAGTCCAGGATTGCTTCACAGAGGCAAGCAATGTCAAAACCTCTGTTCCTTTCTTGCCTTGAAAACACTATGGAGTCACCATAAATCAGCTGTATTTGTTGGGGGTCATGGACCCTTCCTCCTTGTTTCACCAGCAGAAGAGTTGATTGGTTCCCATATATGGAATGAATCTTTAAATACTGTACTACTTAAAAAACAACAACAACAACAACAAACACTAGAAAACTGATGTAATTCTACATTCCAAGCAGAGTACCACTTGTGTACAATAAAACAGAGGTATGCATGCTTTTTCAAAGGCTGCAGTTTATCAGGGAGGTGAAGGTAATTATAGAGTCATTGTTCTTGAGGGCTATACACTCCTGTATTTTGTTCCATCATTGTTTCTGGTCAAACTGGTGCCACAGGGCTTTTTTTTTTTTTAACCCCAAACATGAGCAGTGATGAAAGTGAGATTAATATTCACATCATGATGCTTATAACTCAAGCATACTTTCAGTTCTCTGGGGGAAAAGATCACCTGATTCCTTCCAAAAACATATTCTGGATAATGGATTATAATCAGCATTAACAGTCAGGAATATTGTTTATTTGCATAAGGAGGGCTCTTCCCTGCTCACTCTTCTTCTCTCTGTAGTTTGTTGCACTCCGGATATTTAACAGTGGTTCAGAGTACTGAATGGGCAGTTTTACTTCCTGCCAAGAGAAGTTCAGCAGTACCAGATGAAGCAGCAGCACCTGTAGTCAACATCTGATTTATAACGAACTAGGAATAAGGCCTGTTGTGGAAATAAATACAACGAGCTCTAGAAAGAGGCTCTGGGAGAGTGCCCCGGCCTTGGGCACTCAGCATCAATTTGCTGTGGTGACCTCAGCAGGGTAAAATGACACAGAGTCCACCATTTTCTCCAGGGGAACTGATCTTTGCCATCTGATGAGCAGTTGTAATTCTGAGTGATCTCCAGCCCCCATCTGCAGATTGACAACAATGGTCCCCCATGAAGGAATGGCTGGCTTGGAGGGTGGAGTTGATGGCATTGTACCTGTCTGAGGTCCAACCCCTCCTCAAACCTCACTGTCTCCAGGCTGCACCCCTCAAATCTCCAGGAATTTCCCAACCTTGGGATGGCAACCCTATCAGGACCCTATCGCTCCCAGCCAACCATCAACCTACTGTTATCTGCCCCCTGGCTTCAGCTTTCCATCTACTCCCCCTCCCTCCTAGAGAGCAGTTGTAATTCTGAGTGATCTCCAGCCCCCACCTGGAGATTGGCAACAATGGTTCCCCATGAAGGAATGGCTGGCTTGGAGGGTGGAGTCAATGACATTGTACCTATCTGAGGTCCCACCCCTCTTCAAACCTCACCCTCTCCAGGCTCCATCCTTCAAATCTCCAGGAATTTCCCACCTGGAGTTGGCAACCCTATCAGGACTCGCCCCAATTAGTTTTCTCCCAGAGGCCAAAATAGGTGTGGAAAGGGCCTTTTACTGACAGAACCTGGTTGCCTAGCAATAGGCACTGAGGAGAAAGGACAGTTGCCAGCTCTGATTAGGGAAATACCCAGAGATTTGGGGGGTGGATCCTGTGGAGGGCAGCACTGGGGGGGATGGAAGGACTCAGCAGGGAATAATGCCATAGGGTCTACCCTCCAAAGCAACCATTTTCTCCAGGGGAACTGATCTCTGTCATCGGGAGATCAATTGTAACAGCGGGAGATCTCCAGGTCCCACCTGGAGATTGACAACCCTAGCGGAAAGTCAGCCACACAGCAGGGGGTTGAAGAGAATGGTTTCTTGGTCACTGGCCCACCTCATTAGCCAGCCAGCCATGGTGGAGCCAAAAAGGAGAGAGAGCCGTATTAAGTTTATTCTGACAGGAAAGTGGGTGGGGGAGGGGGTTATGCTGAAAGTCCTTTTTTTTTTTTACTACAGAAGCAAGCTTGGTTGCCTACCAACAGCCACTGAGGGGACAGTTAGTCACAGTTAGTCCCACACAGGAGCCAAGAGAAGTGCCTTCCTCAGGAGAGAGTCCAGCTTTCCAGGAGCCGCAGCTCGTTTCCCCTAGGCCAGAACCTCCTTGGCGCTGCCATCACTGCTGAAGCAAGGCGAGGGAGCCTTTGAAAGGCGCCGGGCAGCCTTTTCTGTGGAACATCCTGCTGAGCTATTGCCCTGACAAAGCGCCGGCCTTGCGGCTGAGGGAGAGGGGCTGCAAGGGGTAGTGAAGGTGAGTGCTTCCCCTGCTTGCTGCCGCTCGCTAGGTCTGCCTCTTTCTCCCCTGTGGAGGGGTTGCTGCTCCCTCAGTGGAGCGTCCATCCCCTTTGCCGGCTCCCTCCAGACTGAGAGCAATACACTGGCTGCCGGCTCTGTGGACGGGGCCGAGCCAATGCAGTGAGGCAATGCAACCAGGGGATTGGGAGTCCGTGAGATGGGCAGCTAAGCAGGCAAAAGACTGTGGGAGCATGTGGAACATTGAGGAAAGTGGGACACGAAAAGTCTTTTATATATAAAGAGAGATGTTATACCCCTCCATTCTGTCCAATGGGGAAACAAAGTGGCTTACATTGTTCTCCTTTACTCAATTTTATATTCACAACAATCATCTGAGATAGGTCTAGCTGAGGGGGTCTGACTTGCCTAAAGCCATCCATTAGCCTTCCATGGCAGAGTGGAGGTTCAAACTGGATCTCCTTGATTCTAGTCTGGCATTCTAACCACTACTCCACATAAACTCTGATAGGCAGGGGTCTTTTTGTAGAAAAAGAAGAAGAAGAAGAAGAAGAAGAAGAAGAAGAAGAGGAGGAGGAGGAGGAGGAGGAGGAGGAGGAGGATTGTGCCTGCGCCGGGAAGCGAGGGACCGGGCGAGCGCGTGGTGCAGGGTGGAGGCGGCGGGGCGCGTGGCTGTTCCCTGCAAACAGCCGAGGCCCGGAGTCCGACGGGGCCAGCAGCGGAGTCTCGTTGATGGGGTGAGCAGCAGAGGAGAGCGGGCAGCAACGAGGAGGAAGCGCTTTATTGCTGGGGTGGCGCTCCTCGGGAGCAAACCCCGCTGCGCTACCTGAGAAAGGGGCCGTGGGAGCGCCGGGCGGCTGCGCTGTGTTCCCTGGAGGAGAGCCGCCTTTGCACGCCCCAACGGCTCCAGCTCGCTCTCCTGGCCCCTCACTTGGGCAGGCGCGCGCAAGAAGGGGCGTCCGGATCAGGGGGGAAGGACTGGGGAGTGGCTCTTCCCTCCCTCCCTTCCTCCGTGGCCAGTTGGGACGGCTCCTGCTGCCTTCGCAGAACGAAGCAGCAACAGGGGGGTCATTCTGTCTGCGCAGAGCTCCTTTGCGCGCCCCGACGGCTCCAGCTCGCTCTCCTGGCCCCTCTCTCGGGCAGGAGCGCGCAGGAAGGGGCGTCTGGATCGGGGGGAGGGCTGGGGAGTGGCTCTTCCCTCCCTCCCTCCCCCCGTGGCCAGTTGGGACGGCTCCTGCTGCCTTCACAGAACGAAGCAGCGATGGGGGGGAGGCTCGTTCTGTCCGCGCGGAGCTCCGCGCGGGCAGAACAAAGCTGAGACGGGGGTGGGGCTGAAAAAGGCGGCGAGGTTGGGGGCTGATCTCAGCTGATCTTTTTCCAGGCCCAGCGCGGGGCCTGAAAAAGGAGGGGGGTGCCTCAGCAGGCGACGGGAGGGCTCCGCAGGGACCTTACCTCCCTGCCGCTTGCTCCTTGGTCCGACTGATGGCTGCTGGGAGCAGGGGGCGGGGCTTATGTCCCTGCCCCCTGGGCTTCTGACTGGCAGAGCGCAGTCCCGGCAAGCTCTGGCAGGAACCGACCCCTGCTTATAGGCCAGGGAAGCTGTTAAAACCCCTTTGTTTTGTGAGAGAGGAGATTTTTTCCATCCTCCTTCTCTGCACTTACTGGAACTTCTCTGCTTCCATTGCAAATTCCAGAGATTTGTTGGGGAGGTAATCTATGCCTAGATCAAGTCCCACCATCATCTGCAAACTGGTTGTCAGTTCTGTAGTTTCAGATGAATTACAACTGCTACAGATAACCATAGTTTTTAAAACAAAATATGCAAAGGGGGTATTTCTGGGGATTGCGTGGACCAGGACATTCCAATTCATTTCAAGTATGTCAGTGAAACTCCCATAATAATCTAAAAACCAGTGGCCAATTATGAGGCTTTTGGGATTATTTTGGAATGAAGTATGCCTGCCACAGACAACCATAGCTTCCAGTGTAAAGAGTATATATGAGTGTAGGTGGTGTCTGGGCAGAACTGGGCCAGGATGTTACAGTCCCCTTCATTTTGAACACAAAAACTCCCATGGTCATTCTGAGGCTCCTAGCTGTAGTTTCTGATGAGTCATGCCTGCCCCAGACAACATTAGATACAAAGTGGGGGTAGAGGTTTCTGAGGATTACACAAACCAGAATTTTCCATTTCCTATCATATTTGGTACTACTGCACCCATCATTATCCTAAAGCTGGTGGCCAATTTTGAGTCCCCCAGTTCTCTTTTTTGGAGGAGTTATGCCTGTCACAGACAGACTGATGGATCTTTTTATGATTGCAGATGGTTTAAGAACAGAAGAAGAGTCCTACTGGATCAGACCAATGATCCATCCAGTTAAGCATCCTGTCTCACAAACTGACTGGAGGATGAAGAACAGGGCATAGAGGGCCTTCCCCTGGCATTGAATCTTGGCACTACATTTCAGAGGTTTACTGTCTCTGAATATGGAGGTTTTCTTTAGACACCAGGTCTAGTAGCCACTAATAAACCTATCCTCCATTAATCTGTCTATTCCTTTTTTAAATATGTCTATTCATGTGGCCTTCATACCATGTATTTTAGGATAATATATTCCATTGGCAGCCAGAGAGTGATCTGGGACTTTTCCATTTTCTTTCCAAAATATCCCTAGCCACCTTTCATAAGTGGCATACCAATTGTTCTTAATGAGCTATCTTAGGGGCACCTATTCCTTCAAGGAAGGAATTAGAGATCTGAAGCATGAATGTTATCCCAAGAGACTCCTTAGGATGTAAATATTTATTTCCTTTTTAAGCAGTGCTGCTAGAGTATGAATTAGAAGCAGTGAGAATGGCAGCAATCAGATCTTAGGCAACACTGAAAATCTTGGAGTTATTTCATTCAAAATGATACAAAAACTACATGTCCCAAACTATAAAGATCTGCCCTCTTAATATAAAAGACACAAGGTGAGCACAGCTAAACTCCATTTCCTATACTTTCACTGTGTTGGTATTTATCCATACAGCATATTCAATATTCCACTTTCATGAGAGATATTGTTGATATATGAAGTCCAAGACAATAAGATGTACAGTCCACTTTCTGTTTAAGGTTTTGGATTCATGTTTGTTTAATTCTACTGGATTTTATATTTCTCTAAGAACAAATATTACCTATTCTGTCATAAGAAGAAGAAGAAGAAGAGAAGAGATTGGATTTATACCCCACCATTCACTACCCAAAGGAGTCTCAGAGTGGCTTACAAACTCCTTTCCCTTCCCCTCCCCACAACAGACACCCTGTGAGGTAGGTGGGGCTGAGAGAGCTCTGACAGAAACTACTCTTTTTCAAGAACAGCTGTGCCAGAATGATGGCTTGCCCAAGGTCATCCAGCAGGTGCAAGTGGAGGAGTGGGGAATCAAACCGGGTTCTCCCAGATTAGACTCTGCACATTTAACCACTACACACAGAATCTGGAAGTTGGCCTTCAGAATGCAGATTGCATCTCCATAGCTGAAGAAGAGCTGTCCCATATTTCCCATCAAAGGACAGATTGGAGCAAAGCACCATTTTTCATTTAAATGTGTTGACCATTAAATTTCCTAGTCCAGGTGTATATTGTTTTCAGAGAAACAACAAGAAGTCAGAATCTGACAATGTAAGGATGGATCCTATGTGCTTTTCAGTTGCGGAGGTAGATTTTTCCTTGTCTTCTTCCCATACAAGTCCCTTCCATGTTAAAAAACAAAAACAAAAAAACCCCTTTTCCTGAAGAGTCAGTTGAACTATATAAAAGGTTTATCCATTTGCAATAAACTTTATTATGTAATTAAAATTATGGCCTGATCCTAGATATGTTTACTCAGAAGTAAGTCCCACTGTGTTCACTGGAGGCTACTCCCAGGTAATTTTTTGTGAGTTTTGGCTTCCTTAAACTTTAATATTATTTTAAGCAATCAAACTTATTGGAAAAGAAATGTAAATTCAGATTTCCCCAAATCAAGCAATATTGTCTTTCAGTTCTTCAACACAGTGCCTCTAAATTCATGCTTTTACCTCAAAATTTTGACAGGAATGTTGGATTCTTTGACCTAAGAAAGCAACACCCATGAGGAAATTAGAAAATCAAACCACCACAACGGAATTTCTCTTTCTTGGGTTTGGAGATCTCCAGGAGTTCCACATTTCCCTTTTTCTTATCTTCCTAATCGTCTACATTTTCACCAAGGCAGGGAACATCCTCATAACTGTTCTCATTCTGACTGACCAGCATCTTCATACTCCCATGTACTTCTTTCTGGGGAATTTGTCTTGTTTGGAGACCTTTTATACCTCAGCCATTTTGCCCCGAGTGCTGGCTAGTTTCTTGACTAGGAACAAGACAGTCCCTCTTCCTGGATGCCTTTTGCAACTGTGGCTCGCTGCATCCTTAGCTGCAACAGAATGCCACTTCCTCTCAGCCATGTCCTTCGATCGTTACATTGCAATATGTAAACCCCTGCATTACTCCATCATTATGAATAATAAACTTTGCCTCCTGCTGGTGGCTGCCTCTTGGGTTTGTGGTTTTGTGGAAAATACAATCTTAATTATTTTTGTTTCCAAGCTTATTTTCTGTGGCCGCAATGAAATCGATCATTTCTTTTGTGATTTCATCCCTATAATTCAACTGTCCTGCACTGATACCCATAAAGTACAGCTTGTATTAACTATCCTGGCATCTGTTTGCACATTTCCCACATTCGTATTGACCATCACCTCTCATGTTTATATCATTAGCACCATCTTGCGAATTCCTTCAACCAGTGGACGGAAAAAAGCCTTCTCCACCTGTTCCTCTCACCTTGTGGTTGTCTCAGTATTCTACGGGACGATCATTATTGTCTATGTGTTACCCAAAACAGAAATGTTAAAAGAACTGAATAAAGTATTCTCTGTTTTCTACACAGTCCTGACACCCCTAGTTAACCCTCTTATATACAGCCTGAGGAACACAGAGGTGAAGGAAGCCTGGAGAAGGGTTGTCAGCAAACATAATATTAACCTACAATGAAACAGTGATAGTTACTGTAGAGCAGTGGTTAGAGTGTCAGACTTCGTTGCTATTTTCTTTGTTGTGATAACAAGTATGACGAT
>NW_015171694.1:0-4965 GCF_001447785.1 Gekko japonicus
CACAATCACAGTAAAAGATGTTTCCAAAAGCTTGGGGGATCCCTTTGGGGTTGCAGAAAAATCTGAAACTAAAAATATCCCACCAAACAATATAATTGTCTGCGCAAGTGGAGAAAACAGATTTACCTCTTCTGTCCTGGAAGCGCATTGGCCTCCAAGAGCTTCTCTTGTCATGCTTGCATTGTTGTATTTCAAGATTCCCAAAGGACCTGGAGTTAGTTGTGGAGGCCTGTCAAGCTCCACAACAGGGATGGGGGTGGGGTGGGCAGGATTGGAAAGGAGCCAAATAGGACGCCGCAAGTAAGGGGCATTAGGATCCCCATGATGAGTCTCCTAGGCTCCCACTTGTATGCAATAAAGTGCAAATATAGTCCTACTTAAGAAAGACATATACAATATATCCTGTCCTTCCTTCATCAACAGTTTTTCTTTTGCACTGTTAAGTATGTTAAAGGTAGTAGTGACTACAGGTAGTAGTGGGTAAGGTTGTCAGCCTCCCGCTGGGGCCTAGAAATTTCACAGAATTACAATTGATTTCAGGACTATAGAGATCAGGTCCCTGGAGAAAACACTGCTTTGGAGGTGGAGTCTAGGGCATTATACCTCACTGAATTCCCTCCCAGAAATTTCCCAGCTAAGCATCAAAGAGCTGAATGTATCCTGGCTGGGGGTCCAAAGGGAGGAGAGAATGAAGTCCATACAGTTGACTTCTGCACTCTAAAACTGAATGTTTTGAATTTATCTTATTGTTGTTTTTGTTCCTTAAGAGTTTGCAATAATCCCCTTTATTTTACTCTGAATATATGTCCTCCTGTCAATCAAAATACCGCACCATTCTAATTGGGGAAAAAACTTGGCCTTACTTTGATATTGCACACATTCTTTAATTTTTTTATTTTTTTCTTTTCTCCAAGCACTACCCGCATCCACTAGAGAAGAAAGCAGTACAATTGGTAAGGACCATCTTTGATTACCTGTGCCAAAAGTTACATTTAACATGCTTTCCCTTCACTTGCTGAGGTGCGCTGAGGTGTGCTGCCTCCACAGCGCGACTCAGCAAATGATGGGAAGGCACTTAAAGAGTGAAGGGAAAGCATTTAAAGAGAACCCTCTTATGAACTGAATGAATAGTCACAAAAATATAGTGCTTTCTGGATGGTTTGCGAACAATGTGATTGCATGAATCATGGTTCACAAACCAACAAACTGGCCCAGTTCGTCAGAAATTTGGTACATGAGTCGGTTTGTGCCCATCCCTAGTAAGCACCTTCTATTATCAATTAGAAACAGCATTAATTCAGTGCACACCTCTGTACTGATTTCATAAATTGAACTGATCACAAAACTTTCCTAACTTGCATTTTGCTGTTCTTTTTCCGTTCAAGAACCAACTACTCTGCCAACTACAACTGGTAAGCACTTTCTGTTCTATATTAGACAGCATTGCTTCAGTGCATACCTCTGTTTACAGTTCAGTAAAGTGAACTGACCACAGTAGTTTCCTAGCTGATATATTCTTTTTCTGTTCAAGAAACAACAACCCATTCACTTACAACTGGTAAGCATCTTCTGCTACATATTAGAGAGTAAATAGAGTGCGTGCCTGTATGCTGAGTTCATAAATTGAACTGATCATAATATTTTCCTGACTCGCATTTTGCTGTTTTTTTTTCTGTTCAAGAAACAACTACTCTGCCGCCTACAACTGGTAAGCCCCTTCGGCTAGATATTAGACAGTATTGTTTCAGTGCACACCTGTTCTCAGTTCAGTAAACTGAACTGACCACAGTAGTTTCCTGGCTCACATTTTGCTTTTCTTGTCCTGTTCTAGATGCAACAACCCCTCCACCTACAACTGGTAAGCACCTTATGCTAAATATGAGACACATCATTAGTTCAGTGCACATGTCTGTTCTGCGTTTGCTAAATTAAACTGCTGACAATAGTTTCTTGACTTACATTTTGTTTCTTTTCCTGTTCTAGATACAACAACTCCTCTGCCTACAACTGGTAAGCACTAGAGATGGGCACAAACCTGGAAAATGGTGGTTTGTGTTCCATAAGACCTCACAAATCATGGTTCGCAAACCTCCATGAACTTTTTGGTTTGCCAAGCCAGTTCATGGTTTGTATGTTGGAGGGATCTTCCACGAGGGGGGCACCATCATTAAATACCTTCCCTTCACTTGCTGAGGCATGCCACCATGGCAGTGCACTTCAATGAGTGAAGGGAAGGCACATAGGTCTCTTTAAATGCCTTCCCTTCACTTGCTGAGGTGTTCTGTCACCACAGCACAACTCAGCGAGTGAAGGGAAGACATTTAAAGAGAACCCTGTTATGAACTTAATGAACCACCACAAAAACATGGCAGTTCGTGGGCGGTTTGAGAACAATGCAGTTGCATTATTTGTGGTTCACAAACCAACAAACTGGCCCAGTTTGTCAGAAATTTGGTACATGAGTCGGTTTGTGCCCATCCCTTCTAAGCACCTTCTACTATCAATTAGACACAGCATTAATTCAGTGCACACCTCTATTTTGATTTCATAAATTGAACTGACCACAATACTTTCCTAACTTGCATTTTGCTGTTCTTTTTCCGTTCAAGAACCAACTACTCTGCCAACTACAACTGGTAAGCACTTTCTGTTCTATATTAGACAGCATTGCTTCAGTGCATACCTCTGTTTACAGTTCAGTAAAGTGAACTGACCACAGTAGTTTCCTGGCTCATATATTCTTTTTCTGTTAAAGAAACAACAACCCATCCACCTACAACTGGTAAGCATCTTCTGCTTCATATGTTGGGTTCAGTGAATTGAACTGGTTGCAGTGTTTTCCTGACTTGGATTTCGCTCTTCATTTTTCTGTTCAAGAAACAAACATAGAAACTACTGGAAGTGGGCTCTTGCCTTCATATATTAGTCATATATATAATAGCCAAGCATACCCCCAAAAAGTGCAAGGAAAACCTCCTAGGTCTAGGAAAAATGTTTCTACAGACTCAGGGAACACCTAAGTTTACAGAAGACTCTGAAAGTAAAAAAAAAAGGAACCGTTTTAAGATGCCAAGATTCTGAGAGATTGCCTCGTGACATCTTGGTTCCCATTTTGGGTTGCCTAGGCAACCTGAAGTTTCATCACTGAGACATACGAGAGCTGAAGCAAGAGGGAAGGACATGGGAGTGGGTGGGATAAAGGGTCTTTCCTTCCCTATGAGTTCTATTAAGTTATCCTTTTGTAATAATAATTCTCAGTATTTGGATGCATTTTTCATGCAAGAATGTGCCAGTGAGTAGGCTACAAATACCTGTTACATGTAACTTGTAAAAAGTTTGGTTTTCCAATAACAATTTTTTTTGTCTCAATTGGTGTAACTATGAGAAGACACCTTTTAATATCCTCTTTGCTCTAGAAATAACTTTACCTCCAGCAGGGATCTTCCAGTACCATCTTTATGAGGACCCATATTGTCATGCAAGTAGTCCTGTTCACAAGTTTCAGTCAATGCACATTTAATCTGTGTACATTGCACACTTGATTGGTATTTATGCATGTGGTGAATAATTCTCATGTTACTTTCAGTGCAGGTACAGCTGAATGGGTGATTAAAACTTACCATTTAGCCCTGTTTTCATATGTAAAGTGAATGTTTGTTGGCTCTTTCTTACAAACAAGTGTATACATGTACATGCAGGTTTGTACATGCATTTACTGGAATATGTGAACAGAGTTCTAGTTGAGGCTGGAATAAATGCTTAGATTTACCAGGGCCTGGTCATGTACACCTTTGACTTATAACAGCCATACATGCACATCCCAGCCACGCATGCACATCCCTCCAATGGTTTGCCTCTTTTTTTCAAGGTCGGGAACAAAGGGTGGCGATAGGGGAGCAGTGGTCCTGGAGGCACCCTCTTGATTGTGTGGTGCCTCAGGGGGCAGTGCTGTCCCCGATGTTGTTTAACATCTACATGCGCCCCCTTGCCCAGATTGCCCGGAGGTATTGGCTTGGGTGTCATCAATATGCGGATGACACCCAGCTCTATCTGATGCTGGGCAGCCGGACAAACTCCGACCCAGATGACCTCCAACGGGCATTGCAACCCGTGGCTGGTTGGCTCAGATGGCGTTGGCTGAAACTAAACCTGGTGAAGACGGAGGTCCTGGGCCTAGGTCAGGCCGGTGTAACAGGCCGGATTAACCCCCCAGCCAGAGTAACCCCGGGGTTATTCTGGCCTAGCCTAGAATAACCCCGGAGGAGTTATTCTGGCCTAGGCTAGAGTAGCCCCGGGTTAATCTGGCCAGCTGTAACAGGCCAGATTCACCCCCCGGCCAGAGTAACCCCGGGGTTACTCTGGTCTAGGCTAGAATAACCCCCCCATTCACCCCCCGGCCAGAGAAACCCCGGGGTTACTCTGGCCTAGGGTAGAATAACCCCCCAGGCCAGATTAACTGACTTGACAGAGAAATACAGGACTACTTGAACCAGAATGTGAGTGAATATG
Source organism: Gekko japonicus (assembly GCF_001447785.1). Taxonomy (NCBI): domain Eukaryota; kingdom Metazoa; phylum Chordata; class Lepidosauria; order Squamata; family Gekkonidae; genus Gekko; species Gekko japonicus. Next base: position 4,510 of record NW_015171694.1, read on the forward strand.
TGAGCACTTCTGACATCTCTCATGATGGAGTCTGGGCAACTGATGCAGAGATCATGGCCACAGCGAATCTGCTGAGTTGCGACATCCTCATCCACACAAAAGCTAGTCACTCCATGGAATGGTTGACCTATCCCGCAAGCTTCAATCTGCAGTCAGCAACAGAGCATGCACTTTATCTTGGAAACAAGCATGATCATTTTGATGTTGTCATTAGTGTTTAGCTTTGAATAATTATATCTCTGTGGGTACTTGGTAGCCATCAAAGTAGAAGTTTCAGGATGTTATGACTTATATTACATTATGGACAGCTAAGTTAAGTGAACATCAAGTCTAATGTTTTTACTGTTGGTTTTTTTCCTGGTTGAAGTAATAAAATTCTATGTGTGCAGAGTTCTAAGACTGAAGTCAATCAGCTTTCTCATGTGACCTACCCGTCTGTCTTTGCTCTACCACTTC
>NW_015171694.1:6294-11782 GCF_001447785.1 Gekko japonicus
CATCTTTTGACTACCCCAGGCCTCAGGGACATCAAATTTGCCGAGACTAGGGCCAGGGACTTTTCGGTGGCGGCTCCTACCTGGTGGAATGTGCTCCCGGAGGAGATCCGGGCCCTGCGGGATCTTGCGCAGTTCCACAGGGCCTGCAAGACAGAGCTCTTCCGCCAGGCCTTTGAGTAGGAGTCGCCACCGCTAGTGTTCCATCAATGCACCGTCGCCAAAAATTGGCAGAGATACCATCAGGGTGCAATTGGGCCCTGGGAAGAAGACTGGCTATCTGCCATTTTGGAACTTATGTTGTTGGTCCGAATCCACCCTACCGTAACCCATCTTGGAACTGGGAACATCAGAGCACCAGTACTTTGTTGCACTTTGTTGTACTATTGTTATGTTTTTATCTTGTTTTAATTGTTTTAATTATGGCTTTTGCCTCAATTGTTAGCCGCCCTGAGCCTTAGGGGAGGGCGGGATATAAATCGAATTATAAAATAAATAAATAAATATTCACAGACAGAGCTCCATGGCCAAATTAGTATTATAGAAGAAGAAGAGAAGAGATTGGATTTGTACCCTGCCCTTCATTACCCAAAGGTGTCTCAGAGCAGCTTACAAACTCCTTTCCCTTCCCCTCCTCACAGCAGACACCCTGTGAGGTAGGTGGGGCTGAGAGAACTGTGACAGAAACTGCTTTTTTTCTAGAACAGCTCTTATCAGAACTACGGCTAGCCCAAGGTCATCCAGCCAGGTGCAAGTGGAGGAGTGTGGAATCGAACCCGGTTCTCCCAGATTAGAGTCCGTGTACTCAACCACTACACCAAACTGATATAGAGCAGATATCAGTATCTTTATTTGTATTTCTATTTGCTGCTCGCATGGACTGCTGCTTTAACACACAGATCTTCTTTGCTGGAGTGAAGACGTCTTTTATACAGCAAAAGGCAGGATTTTGGTTACAATAAGAAATCCTTTGGATACTGGATTTCCATCCCATATCAAAAAGATTTTGTATTCCTCCTTATAGAGAAGAGCCATTACAGGAAACCTTTTAATGCTCATGGATCATTCTCAGTGAATGAAGGTGATTGCAGCTGGCATGCCACAATTCAATTGTATATTCCTAGAACTGTAATTAGCTGCTGACTGTTTTGAAATTGCAAAGGAAAGATTAGAGATGGGGGGCTTCACTGGCAGAACATTAGCACATGTAGAACCATACCTAAGAAGGGCCAATTTTTTTCCATCAATTGCAAGTGTTCTGTTTATTACAATCTTTTATTTCTTTTATGTTTTAAAGAAGTTACAGTAGCTAATATAGGTTAACCAGTGCTTTACTGACAGAAGGGGGTGAGGGGCTATCTTAAATTATTTCCCTCCTCGCTACCACTTCCAGATGTGTAAACCTTTTTGCCTCTGAGGGCCCTCTCAAGAGGAAGATCTGCTCTGGAGAACACTGATAAGACACAATACTTGCTCCAAAGTCCGTGTCTTTGAAACCAGACACATCTTTTGTGAAAATGGATATTGATTGAGGATTTATTTCTAAGAATGTGAAAAGAGTACCAGGATTTTGAACTGCAAGAATAAAAACCAAGGAGGAAGACAGAAATACAAAGCATAAAACTGAAGCAAGTTTCTCTTAGGGATGAGCAAATTCTTTTTTGTTTTGTTTTGGTATGGTTTAGTTGCTTGGCAGACCAAACTACAAGTGATGGCAAGCACAGGTCCATCCTGCGACTACAGACACCATTTTAGAAGCATTTCTAGGTCTTTAAAAATTGCCACAAGGCCCCAATTTGGATCAGTCATTTGGCGGCTCCAGGAGACCTTATCTCCCTGGTCCCCACCTTCAAGTGCAGAAACAGCCATTGTCATCCTACATTTGGTTCTGCCAGAACCTGTGCATCTTTATGTTCCCTACGATAGGGAAACCTTCCACTTTTTAAAAGAAAGATTTTTTAGCTTTTATGGCTTCCTTGTGGTTAAGATGCTAAACTGCAGGCTGTGGAAGGTCAGTAGTTCAGCTGTTCGAGACCCGGGTGCTGCATGATGGCGTGAGCTCCCATCTCTAGTTCCAGCTCCTGCCAACCTAGCACTTTGAAAGCAAGAAATTGCAAGTAGATAAATAGGTACTACTTCGGTGGGAAGGTAACAGCGTTCCGTGTGCCTTGGTGTTTAGTCATGCTGGCCACATGACCACGGAAATGTCTTCGGACAGCGCTGGCTCTTCAGCTTTGAAATGGAGATGAGCACCGCAACCCTAGAGTCGGATTCGACTGGCTTTCGAGCAAGGGAACCTTTACCTTTTTACTGTGTTGTTGAACATGCAGAATATAGTACAGGATTTAAACTGTAAAACTACAAATTGAGGAAGAAGGCAGAAATACAACAAATAAAAATGAAGCAAGTTTCCTTAGGGGTGCATAATATGCATTTTAAAGAAGTCTGGCATTTGCTGAATAATGCCATATTCAAAATATTCAGAACACTTTGGAATGTTACCATTCCTTTACTGGTGTTGTCATGCTTATGCCAAGTACTTTCACATTGCATCTTTCCAATTAAAAGGCAGGTGTAGCTACTTTATAAGCCCCCTGAAGTCCCCTTACCATTTTCTGTTGATTAATGCCCTGCATGCTGAAATGTTCCTTTTTGTATCATTTTGAAACACCTGAAATTCAACCTGCCCTAAAATTCAGAAGTCTAGCACTGTGATCTAGTTGTCCTGGGCTGCTGAACAGTAAATTAGCCCCAGATCTGAACAGGAGGACATCAAATGGGGTATTTTTCCTTCTCTCTCTTCATGCTATATAACTGGGTGAGAGGCTGGCAATTTGGCATGCATTACTCAGCCCCAATTTCTCTTCCCATTTCAGAATACAATATGCTTACATTGTTATTCAAATTATAATGGCCCCAATATTCCTTGGAACTACTTGTACTTCCTTCTATCACAGCTATAAATCAATTTCAAATGTAATGACTATTGTGTTATATAGGTTTGCCAGCTCCCCTGGTGGAGGTGGGGGTCCTCTTGTGCTAGGCCCCCACCCCACTGCTAATCATCTGGCCAGTGGGGGGACTCACCAGGATAGACAGCAAGGCTCAGGTGAACATGCCAGTGACATGGTGATGTAACTTCTGGCAAGCACAGATAGTGACATCATCACACCAGCAACATCCAGGTGACAATCTGGAATTTGAGCAAAAACTCTATGGTAGAAGCCATGTTTACTATAGAGTTTTTGCTCAAATATCAGAGCATCACTGAGATGTCATGGCTTGATGACATCACTTCCTGTAAGTGCCAGAAGTGATGTCTCCATGTCACCTGGGCCTTCCTCTCTCTTTTGGTAAGTCTGCCCCATCACCTACCAGTTATCAGGAGGGACATGGCAACCCTAGTGTTATATAGAAATTCCTGTCAATTAGGAAATGCATTCAATGTTTATTACTCTTCCTTTCCACAAGGTAAAATGTGAGTTTGTACGTTGGTTGTGGACCAATTAATATATTCAAAATTGATTTCATGAAAATATGCATAATTTTTTACTTAACAAACAGTCATATCAACCTGGTATATGTAAAGAAATTAGAAAAGAAGTGAAAAAGACATATCTGGTACTTTCAGAGACTGATTTTTATAGAATAATCTCATAAATTTCATTGTGGATTTCTTTTTAAGAAATTGAAAGAGTATGGGACTTGAATTGTAAATCTACAAACTACAGAAATACAAAATATGAAAATCAAGCCAGTTTTCCTTGGTGGTATTAAATTTTCTGTTTGAAAAAGCAGATTTTTCTGAATAAAGCCATATTCAAAATATTCTAAATAATTCTAAATTTTATAGTTCTAGATATTTGGAATAATTCTGCCTATTTAACAATGAATGGGCTCTTACTGACAGCAGGCTGAACTGCCTAGGAACCAACAATGAAACATATATCCCAGACAGCCTAGCAGTAAAGGTAGTAATGGCTAACATTGCCAACCTCCAGTTGGGGCCTGGAGATCTCATAGAATTATAACTGATATCTGGACTACAGAGATCAGGTCCCTGGAGAAAACAGGTGCTTAGGAGGTGGAGGCAAGGGCATTATTAGGGTTTCCAAGTCCTACCTTGGCTGCAGCGGGGGGAGTCCTGGCCCTCTCCAGGAGTCCTTTGGCGCACACGCGCCGCAATGATGTCACCCGGAAGTGACATCACATTGGGCATCTTGGGGGTGGGACCACTATCTTTCAAGGGGAAACCATAGAGTTTTCCCTCAAATGATAGAGCGTCTCCCCCCGCAACATGCCCGATCTGATGACATCACCTCCGGGTGACGTCATCATGCTGGGCACATCTCCACAATTCCGGCACTTTTGGGGTGGGGTGCCCCCCGGCAGTCTGATCCGAGCCGGCAGGTAACAGACCCATCGAGCGGGGTTCCCTCCCCGGGGACCTGACAACCTTAGGCATTATACCTCACTGAAGTCCCTCCCAGAAATTTCCAAGTCCAGTGTTGGCAATCACAGAGCTGAGTGTGTCCTGGCTGGGGTTGCCAAGGGAGGAGAGTTGGAGGTCAGGGTATAGTTGACTTCTGAACTTCTAAAACTGTATTTTATAGAAAACGTGTTTTCCTCACGTTCCTGTTTTCTAATTCTTGTCAGGGGGAAAAAAACAGTTTTCTATCAAATGGATGGTTTTATTTTGTAAACCCAAGTTGTCAGAATATCGAAATTGCAAAACAGCATTCTGTAAAGGGCTCATCTGAAATATAAATACAGTTGGGAACCTTATTCTATCACTATTTTGGCAGGAGATAAAATGAAGTTTTCGCTTTATCTTATTGCCAGTTTTGCTCGTTAAGAATTTGCAATGATCCCCTTTAATTTACTCTGAATATATGTCCTGTCAGTTAAAAAAACACCCCATTCTAACAGGAGAAAAATTGGGCTCCCTTTGAGATTGCTTTCATTCTTTCTTTTTCTTTCTTTTCTCCAAGAACTAACCACATCCACTAGAGAAGCAAGCACTTCCACTGGTGAGGACCATCTTTGATTACCTGTGCCAAAAATTACAGTTAACTCATCCCATAGAATGCATCACTAAAAGGCACACCTTCATAGTGGTTTCACAGAAATTGTGATGACCACAATATCTCTCTGATCCTTCCTTCCTTCCTGTCAGATCTAGGTTGGGAAAGTCCTAGAAATTCCTGTTTCTGTTTTCTAATTCTTGTCAGGGGGGGAAAAACAGTTTTCTATCAAATGGATGGTTTTATTTTGTAAACCCAAGTTGTCAGAATATCGAAATTGCAAAACAGCATTCTGTAAAGGGCTCATCTGAAATATAAATACAGTTGGGAACCTTATTCTATCACTATTTTGGCAGGAGATAAAATGAAGTTTTCGCTTCATCTTATTGCCAGTTTTGCTCATTAAGAATTTGCAATGATCCCCTTTAATTTACTCTGAATATATGTCCTGTCAGTTAAAATAACAC
>NW_015171694.1:11805-27310 GCF_001447785.1 Gekko japonicus
CCTTCCTTCCTTCCTTCCTTCCTTCCTTCCTTCCTTCCTTCCTTCCTCTTCAAAAGGGGAGACACTATAAGGCCTTTAAAGACTCATCCAGGCCTGTCTGCTTGCTACTGTTCAACAGCAGCCACTCCACAAAACCCAGTGTGATAGGGTTGCCAGGTCCTCCCTGGTCACCGATGGGGGATGTGGGGGTGGGGCTGTCAGATCCAGGTTGGGAAAGTCCTAGAAATTACAGTTTCTGTTTTCTAATTCTTGTCGGGGGGGGGGGGAGAACAATGCTATACAGTCCAACCTCCACAGGAACTGCTCTCTGTAGTCTGGAGATGAACTGTAATTCCGGGGAATCCCCAGGTTCCACCTGGAGGCTGGCATCCCTAGCACTGATATAGCAGCTAGAGTTTTAGACTAGGATCTGAGAGACTCGTGTTCAAATATTCAGTCTGCCATTGAAGCCAACTGAGTGACCTTGAGCCAGTCACAGTCTCAGCCTAATATACCTCACAGGGTGATTGTAAGGATTAATTAATTAAATTATCATATAGCATTGTGTGTAGAATAGCTAAGAGATCTGAAGATTCTCTGGCAGGTGCAAGTTCTAGCTCTTAGCATTATGATAGTGATGAGCTAGACTTGTTTATAGGGGATGAGAGAGCTCTGAAAGAACTGTGACTGGCCCAAGGTCACCCAGTTGGCTTCATGTGGAGGAGTGGGGAATCAAACCTGGTTCTCCAGATTAGAGTTGATGGGCTGCAGCGTGGGGAGCTGGGGGCGGGGCTTGCTGAGGGCCTTGCTGCCACCACCATTTGTGCCAACTCCTGGGCTCTCGGAGCGGTGCTCCAGTGTGCTCCGGCCCCAAAAGACCCCTGGTGGTGGAAACAACTGAGAAAGTCCTCGTATACTGTTGATTCTACCAGAGCATTTGAAATGTATACATTATCCTAATTATATCCAAGTACTGTTAGCCAAATTGCTCTATTTCTTAATAATGGATTGGGAATTATGATATTAATGAGCAATGGGCATAGCTATAGGATCAGATCTGGGTATACTGGACTGCCAGTTGGTATCAGGGCAGAAGCACATGATCTGAGGCCATGTGCTTGATGGATATAGACAATGGAAAACAATGCAGACCAATGGAAGGTCTTGGGGGCTGGTCTCAAGTGAGAACAATAGATTTCCTGGACCAATGATGAGTCCCAGGGGTGTGTGGCATTAGGATGGGCAAGGCCTAGATGTGACCAATGAGCTCTCAGAGGGGCAAAGTCTGGCTTTAACAACAGAAGTCAGGTGTTGGATGACTGTACTGGGGTGGCTCCAGTTGGAAGAAGTGATGTTTCTTAATGTGTGGCAGGATGAACCTGAATAAGTGACCATTCACTAGACATGGAAAGTTAATGTTTACCTTGATAGGTCTGGCATAGGTGTAAGAATGCAGATATCTTAGACAAATATATGGAGATAGGAATGAGAGGATTATTCCGCAACACACTTCATTCATGACAATAACGCAGACCAGAGGCTTTTTGTCCCTGCCTGCGTGTACATTTGACAGACAAAAGACTAGCCATTTGGTCAGCAGAAGATGCTTGAGGCAAGGGCAGAGACTTGCCCATTCCAGTCCTCTTTGGACTAAGCTGACAGGATAGATGGGGGGGAGGCTTGCTTGCATGGAGAATGTTTGGCAGTACAGGCAGCATGGAATTCTCTTTGGCCTGAGGTTTCTCAGCCAAGATGTGGTTCTCCTAACCTCCCAGCAAAAGCCACTGTTTAAGCTAAGCCTGGCTTCATAGGACACTGCTTGTGGAGGTTCAGAGGTTGTTTTGTTGTGTCTCTCTCTCGGGAAAGACCACCCCAAGTTCAGGGCTGAGGATGCTGGCAACAGTACCCAGGTAGATCTAACCATTTTTATATTTCTCTCCTTCTTGAAATTCGCTGTAATGAGATTACTTTTTAAAAAGTCAGATTTTGTGCCCAGGCATGTCTAATTAGAACAATACAGTTTTGTTTTAACAAATTTTAATCAAGCATTGTATTTTATGCCCAGTTATGGCATGTAACCAATGTAGCAAATTTAATCAAGGTAAAGTTTGTTGATGATTTTGATTCTGTTCTCTGCTCCTGGATCATAATAAACTTGACTTGACTTGGAATAATTCTTGGGCAATTGTAACATCATCTGTAAAAGGAACTATGCTGGAACACCCTGAACATTTCTTCTGTAGCTTAAAAATATCATTTATGACAAGTCAGTATCAAAATTTTGGTACTGAACCTGGAACAGCTTTTCTAAGCTTTTCTAAACATCTTTGTTCACAGGCTCTACAGCAGCTCTTTTTTCAGGTAAGTTTGGCTCCTTTTTTGTTGTTGGCTGAGTTTACTAAAGACTGTTATCTTTTTCAATGCACCTTTGTAAAGATGTTGTTATTAGGAAATAAATGTAGTTATCTTTTCCTTTGTATTTCCATGAGAAGCACATTGCACTGAGACATTCAAGAAACCCACTTGTGAGGGGGCAATACTCCAAGCCAACCACGTGCAACTAAAAGTCTCTTTGGTAGTCCTGAGGCAATGCATTAACCATTAATCCATATTGCTATGTGGAGAATGACCATTTCCTCATTCTTTAACAGGTCTTAGTCTTCTGATGCAGGAGATGAGAAGTTTATTTATTCTACGCATTGGGTGAAAACTTTATATCCCCACTCAATGTTGCATTAAAACTTTAATTTATAATTTTATTTAGAAATTCTTGAAATGATTAAGTAAACAAAAATCACAAAGGTACAGAAAAATGAGCATATGTCAAGGAGATTAAAAGTAAAGAGACATACATGCAATTTCTTATTCTACCTAATTTAAACTTAAAATGAATTGTGGTTTCTAAGATTCTTATCAGAGCCTTTGCAGAAAATGTAAGATAATCTAACTGAATTCCAACTCTGAGAAATTTGAGGGTTACCAAGGTGTGGTTACCTTATATAGACACAGTCCTGTGAGCCAACACATGGCTGGAGTAAACCTTTTGATTCATAACCTCTACAGGTGTGATATAATGTGCCTTTGAGCACACAGTGATACTTCCCCAATGGAATATTTGGAAAAAGCCCTGTTCTGTCTCTGGGATTTTTTACCTTGGCACTGACTCAATTTACTGATAATTCAGTGTAACACACTACAAAATAGCTTTCAGCAGTGGACAGCAGATCTGCTACGAGTTGGTCTGTGAGTTTCCAAGGGTGACACTCTGAATATCTAGGGTAGTGAGGGCAGAGAGGGATGAGCCAGCAGGTGAGAAAGCTTTCCCTTCCTTTCCCAAGAACCTTCTGCTTCTTTCCCAGAGAGCCACAGTGACCCAATAGATACAGCGTCAGCCTAGAATTCTGGGTGATCAAGATTCAGATCACCATCACACTATGGAATTTTGCAGGGTGACTTTGGACCAGTCATGCTGTCTCTAGCCTAACCTTCCTCAAAGGGTTGCTACTGTGATAAAATAGAGGAAGGGAGAACTATGTTTTCTGCTGCTTTTGGTCCCCATTGGGAAGAAACATAGATAATAAATACATGCACTGGGGTTCCCCCCCTTTCTTTCAGCATTATATTCCCAGCCCATTTTACTTCTGCAGAGCACAATGAAATATTGCATTGGGGGGGGGGATTGTTTTCTTCCCTGCCAGCTAGTAAAAAGGAAGACCATGCCCTTATTTATCAGGTGGGACAGCTTATGTCCTTAGATTCATAGTGCATGGGATGGGAAAGACTAATAAAGAGATATCTACAACCTGGATCTCCAACTGGTTCAGAATGCGGTAGCACAAGTCCTGGTGGGAATGCCATGGGCAGTACATATTTTGCTGTGCCAGCTATACTGGTTACTGGTGGAGTACTGAGGGTGGGAACACCATGGGCAGTACATATACAACCTTTGCTGTGCCAAGCTATACTGGTTACTGGTGGAGTACTGAGTCAGGCTCAAGGTATTAGTGTTGATTTTTAAGGCCTTGAGTGGTCAGGGACCCACGTACCTTCAGGACCGCCTCCTCCAATATGTCCCCAGAAGAGCTCTGAGATCAGCTGATAACAACTCACTGGTGATCCCTGGCCCTATGGAGGTCCAGCTGTCCTCAACCAGAACTAGGGCCTTTTTGGTCTTGGCCCTGACCTGGTGGAACTCTCTGCCAAATAACATCAGGGCCCTGTGGGACCTGATGCAATTCCGTGGGGCCTGTAAGGCAGAGATGTTCTGCCAGGTTATTGGATGAGGACAGCAACAGGTAAAACTGGCAACCTCCTTTTTTACTTTTGGCCTCATCAGCCCTTCCCTGCCTTGCTGCGCAGAGAGCATGGCAGCTGGCAAAAAAAGGGGTTGATCGCCATCTGGATGGTTGTTTTATTAGTGCATTGTAATAATTTTATCATGTTGATTGTATTATCTGTTTTAATGCTGTAAATCACCCAGAGTCTGCTTGTGGGGTTGGGCGATTTAGAAAACTAAATTATCATTGTTGTTGTTGTTGTTCTTGTTGCTGTTGTTGTTGTTGTTGGTGGTGGTGGTGGCGGCACCATTGCTCCTTTCAACTTAAAGAGCTACATAAAAATATCAATAGATCCCTGCACCTAAGGAGACTACAATTTCATGTAGGCAAAGGGGAACAAATATCAGCCCCTTTAGATTTCCTCTGTAAGGAAGAAGAGGAGGAGGACGACAAGGAGGAGATTAGATTTATATCCGAGCTTTCACTCGGAGTCTCAGAGCGGCTTATAAACTCCTTTCCCTTCCCCCTCCCCACAACAGACACCCTGTGAGGCTGAGAGAGCTCTTTCAAGAGCTGCTCTTTCAGGAATAGCTCTGACAGAGCTGTGGCTTGCCCAAGGTCATCCAGCAGCTGCAAGTGGAGGAATGGGGAATCAAACCCAGTTTTCCCAGATTAGAGTCTGTGCACTTAACCACTATACCAAACTGGCTCTCAGGAACAAGGGTAAGGATATGGCAATGTCAGCCTATGTGCATTCTTTAGGATGTATTTTAGACCCACTGCATGCACAAGACCATGTACAAAACAACTGTTATATTTTCTTCAGACAGCAACACTGCTTGTCTGTGTTAAGAATTGTGGGAGGAGTCTCCCTAAACATTATATGAATGTTTGCATATCACTCATTACAAGGATAATACATTAACAAATTAAAAGAGTATCAGGAAGGGAAGAAATCTGGCTCTTCAAATGTGTCTTTGCTGGAAGATTTTCAAGATTCTTATTTCCGTACACACAGGAGATTGCCACATTTTCAAAAAGAGACCCAAGGTTCTCTTTGTATTCTGACACGCAGGAAACCCATTCTTTGACTATTTCTAATTAAAATGGGTTGTGTGCATTAGAACTAAAAAATTAATGATTTTCAAAAACAAAAAGGAAGGGGAAAAGTTCTACTGTTGCAGAAGTTGTGTATCAGGAACTTAGATTTAGACCGGCATGATCAGCAACTCAAAGCAATGGCTTTGGTCAGGATTCCGACAACATTGAAAGGTCTCAGTCTAAACACACAGAGAAAACTTTTTTCCATATCAAATATGTCTTTAATTAAACTTTTACTTGGTCAGTTTATAAATATGAGACTCATCACATTCATACTGAGGTTTCCTATAGGTTAAATTTTGCTCACGCTGAAAATGCTGGTGTAGTTTGGGAAGGGACTCCCACATTGCAACCACTTGTGACTTGAATGACATTATAAGAATCTCTGTGGCCCATTACTAAAAATACATGGAAGGCCTAAGCAACTACACAGTGATATCTGTAATTTTATTAGTGAAGAAAGTATGTTTGTGACCGATTATCAAACATTAACCTCCCTCAACATTTTATTACTTCTAATTCCAATTATCTCCTACCAGCTGTGGGTTGAATGCTGCTGCAAGGAGGGGCAGAATAAGTACCCTTTTTTGGTGGGATATTTTGAAACATACACATCAGTTTCACCCTAACATGGCAAAATAGTTTTTGATGCATCTAAATTTAAGCAGAAAATTATTATTCAACAGATAATCCCTAAAATTCACTTTGAAATTAAGTTTATATTGTGTAGTGGGTTAGCCGCATGGAAGACCCGCTGAGGCACACATGATACCCTGCACGCTTTACTGGTACACAACAAAGACAAACGGCCGGCTGGCCAACTATATACACACCTGGGGACACACCCCTAGGTCCTGTTAGTGGGTATAAATCTCCTGCCACGGTCCCATTGGTCCCCCAGTGGAGAGACCAGGAGCCTCGTCCCCATTGTTCTTCCAAAGTCAAGCTTTGGGGTATTCGCTGGCCCCTGGTGGCGGTCAGCGGACACAACAGTTTACATTAAAATATTAGATAAACATTATCTAACTATTGACAAGGAACCCCAGCTAGTGCAAAATGAGGCGGCACACCTGCTGACTGCATTGACTGTGCAGGAATCCATTTGGCTGGCGCTACACCAATTACACTGGCTACTTATTGAGTACGGGATCCATTTCAAGGTGTTGGTACTGACCTTCAAAGCCCTGCACAGCCTGGGACTGACATATCTGAGGGACCGCCTCTCCCCATATGTGCCCCCGGAGAGCTCGGCCGACCAATATCTGCTGGTTATCCCTGGGGACATCTGCTTACCCTCAGCTAGGGCCAGGGTCCTAGCATGGTGGAACATACTCCTATTTCAGATCAGGGCCCTGCAGGACCTTATACCATTCCACAGGGGCTGTAAAACGGAACTGTTCCACCAAACCTTTGGATGAGGCAGTGAGCACCCAATCAAGTTGGCCTCCCTTCTCGAAGCTCTCCAGCTCTGTGCAGCCCAGACTGAGCAGATCTTTAGTGGTCCAGCGGTTCCAGCTTCTGAGACTATTGCACTTTAATTGATAGTGCTACCTCTTTTAATTCATACCTTTTAAACTGTTTTAATTACTGAATTGTTGTGTTTATATTATTTTATATTGTTGTTGTGATCCGCCCTGAGTCCATTCACAGGGAGGGCAGAATAAAAGTTGAAATAATAGATAGGTAAACTTTGGCATTAATAGTGACGTTACCTTGACCAATTCAATTAAATCAAATAACACTTTCTTTTTTTTCTTTAAAGTTCCCTATGAACACTCCTTAAGATTAGTGAATGGAGCCAACAGGTGCACAGGTCGTGTTGAAGTATATCACAATGGCACATGGGGAACAGTCTGTGATGATGGCTGGAGCATAAATGATGCACAGGTCGTGTGCCGACAGCTCGGATGTGGATCGGCGCTATCAGCACCTGGAAATGCCTTTTTTGGTCCAGGTCCAGGCCCTATTTTGTTGGATGATGTTAATTGCAGTGGAAATGAATCCTCCTTGTCTCAGTGCCCTCACGCACCTTGGGGCAGACATAACTGTGGTCATCAGGAAGATGCTGGTGTCACCTGTGAAGGTATGGCTACACAACAACCATTTCTCTTGTAACTTCAGTTATGTTTTCTCTTTCTTGTCAATTCCTTGAAGAATAATATTAAGGAAGTACAAAGGCAAATAAATAGTGCTAAGTACAGTTTTAATTTGCCTTATAAATCAAATATCTTTTAAAGTCCTTGAAGTGCTCTCTTGGAAATTAGCATGAAACATCTAAATCACATACCTTCGTTACCATTTATAATTCTTAACTTTAATCTTAATGCAGGATGTAGTTCTAGTCACCAGGAATAATAAAATTTGTAATGTGTAGTGCTTGTATTTATGATATAGAGACATTTTATCCCTTGATATTAATATTGATAGAGAACTGATAGTGTAACGTGTCCTAAGAACACTTGAATGTTGTTATTTCTAGAACTGGATTTACAATGTTCAGTGGCACCTTTAAGATCAACAAAGTTTTCTTTAAGGTATGGGCTTTCGTATGCATGCACATTTTCTCAGATTTCTTGAAATGAAAGATAATAGTTCATTGATATATGTAGAGGGTGAACTACCCTCTACATATATCAATGAACTGTTACCTTCTATTTCAATGTATCTGAGAAAGTGTGTGTGCACGCAAAAGCTCATACCTTGGATAAAACTTTGTTGGTCTTAGAGGTGTCACTGAACTCAAAGTTCATCCTAAAAAGAATTAGTCCTCTCAGCCCTTTGGCTTCTGTAAGTATGAAGAGTAAGACTCTGTTTAGGACTGCATGGTTATGAACTGCTATATGTATTGTTTCATGGCTCTTCATAATGAAGTTGTTTTATCATTCTCATTCTTCTAGTCTTCGCTGTAGACCCAGGAATATTACAGATTCTCTGGCGGGTTTTGTTAGGCAGTTTGGCAGGTCATTCTGAGGGGTGTTTCCCCTGTGTTTGAATCTTTAATATATTAATTTATCGTTAGACATATAGCTGTTTTAGCTTGCGGTGCTTTTTTAAATTCAAACTCATTTGGAGAATTATTAAAGAGATAATGCACCAAATGGACTTTGACATTAACTTTATATGAGATGTTGAGGTGTTCTCACACACCTTGGGGTGGCACACATAACTGTCATCATCACAAAGATGTCATCTGTCAAGGGATTACAGCCATGTCCTTTTTGACTTAAGTTATCATAATGTACCATTATGTCTGTATGGTACATAATAAAATACATTATGGAATACCTAAACAGCTATAGATATCTCCACTTTTATCAACAAGAGAAACATGTTTGGAACGAATTATCAATCATTAATCACCCTCAGCAAATGTCATTGCTCCCTATTTATGTCAGAACTTTAGCTACATTGTGGGTCAAGTTTTTAATAACACATTTTCCCTCTAAGTGGCAAACTTGTCCAGCTAGGTGAACATAGGTCCCGTTCACACGAGGGGATTTGGGCCAGTAGCGGGACAGTTCGGGGGCGGATCAAACCAGTGCGATCACACCACAACATCTGGGAAGCGTGGTGCTTCCGTCCCCGAACTGGCCCATCCACTCGATGATCCAGATCAAGTAGGAACCACCTACCGAGGTGGTTCATCTCCCTGCTGCGCCGCAAACCGGGAGTCTGATCGCCGGCGCAAGGATGCACCGGCGCGTCCCCGGCTACGAGCCGAACTGCGCATGCTCGGACATGTGCAGTTCGGCTGGCTCGGCATCACGCTTTTTGCCGCTTTTTCCCCTGCCGTGTGGCAGGGACCATAGAGAATTTTTTATAGCTTAAATAGTTTGATTTGTTCATTTTTTTCTGTTATTGACCTCCTGTAAGACAGGCAATATAATTGATCAGATAGTTGTTGAATTCTTCATGACCATATATTAATTTTTATTCTATATTACTGTAAATTTTATGTTGTTTTTATGTAAGCTGCCCTGAGCCAGCCTAGGCTGGGAGGGTGGGGATGAAATCTAATAAATCAAATCAAATCATTATCCCCCCTTTTTTTAGCAGGAAGAGTAACTCCTAGTGCATCACCTGTTGTACAAACATCCAGTAAGTCATTGATCCTTTTTATTTATCAAATTTGTTATGCATTCAAACAAGCACATTCCTTACTGTCAAAGGGACTAGTTTCTAATATTTCATTGCCAAGTGATATATAGATTTTAATAGTTATTTAATTAGTATATTTTTATCCCACCTTTGCTCCATTGAACTGAAAATGGGTACATGGTATTCCCTTTATTTTATCCTCACTATAACCAATGCTCCCTCTAAGCTTTGGAGTCTTGTGAGCAAAAATTCTACTTTGTGAGCGACTGGCATTAAAGTTGTCAGCAAGTGATTTGGCTACTGCATAAATTAGTTTATTCTGGAGCCATCCTTCCTGAGCTAAGACAAAAATGTGTGAGCTGGAGGCTAAAAAAACCTATGAGCTAGATCACACTAACTCACCTTAGAGGGAACACTGACTATAACCCTGTGTGGTAGTTGAAACCGAGAAGGAATGTCTGGCCTAAGGTCATTTTGTGAGCTTCATTGCAGTGGGGATTTAAACCTGGGATTCCCAGATCCTAGCTTGACATTTGTGATGCACCCTGTGATACAGACCTCCTCCCAACCTGGAGAAAGGGAAACTAACTAGAGGTGCTATGGGCTCTTTCTTTATCAAATCCCAAATGCACAACCACAATCTTCTAAAAGAAATAATTTATTTTACAAGAACAACAATCTGTACTTTCAAGAATCCAAAACAGAAAACTTAAAAAAGGAACCCAGCCACTTGAACTATCTCACTATTATCTTTCTCTTAAGAGTAATAAAGTTTTAAAGAGCAAGATGTGATTACAACTGAGCACCACACACACCCTTTTTAACTCAAATTGGAAATATTAAGTCCTTAGATTTCCAATATACTAAAATGATATACAATAACCAAGGATTTCACCACCCATTACTGTTTACCCAAAGGTATATAATAATCAACATATGTCAGGTGACAAATAGTATTGTCATGTTATTACAATCAACAGCTTATACACAATTACATGAGATATGGCTAATAGACATTAAATAGACATTAAAATACAAACAGACTCAATCATATTCTGTAGTCACCATGATAACCATGTTGTTACAATCAACAGCTTTTACACAATTACGTGAGTTATGGCTAATAGACATTAAAATACTAACAGCCTCAATCATATTCTGTAGTCACCATGATAAAACAGTTACTATTATATTGAATAGTTACTTTAATCCTAGGGACTTTAAATACTTCTTTCCCATCTCCCTCCAGAGTTTGACATCCATCTGAGTAAAACAACAATCTCTAAATAACAATTTATAGCTGGTTGGCCTAATTCCTTAATTCCCCTTGATTTCTTCTCTGGCCACCCTCATTGGTTTTCTGTTGACTTCTATTTGTATTAGACACAATTTGTGCAACTCTATACAATGTCTGCCCAATTATGAAATTAGAATGTTCACCTTTATGTACAAAAATTCAAAGCACTCCCTCCCAAGTCCCAACAATTATACTTTAATGGCAAATATACAATACACTTTGACTCCGCCTCTGTGTCATAAGTGCATACTTGAACTAACCCTTGGACAGGAATAGGATATCTCTCTGAGAAAGCTTTAGAAATACTTTAGAAATCTGCCCCTGTATCCTTCTGAGCTGTAATTCTAACACCATCTGCTAGTTCAACAAAATCCTCCCTCATTTTGCTCGCCCATTGTTTTTGCTGTGGGGAAATAAAAGTCCTAACACTCTTAAGAGGTAACAATGAAATGGCTTAAATTTTTTGACACAGGCACTGAAGCTTTTGAGCATTTCAGCAGCCTTGTTCGTTCCACCTCTCATCCTTGGAATACATGGGGAAAGTGCAAAATCCCTACATACAGATTTACATGGGAGTTGCCCCATTGGCTTCAGTACGTTTACTGAAATCAGTTTCGTCCTAACATGGCAAAATAGTTTTTGAAGCATCTAAATGTAGGCAGAAAATTATTATTAAAGAGATAATCCTTAAAATTCACTTTGAAATTAACTTTACAGAAAACGTTACCTAACTATTGATAAGGAGCTCCAGCTATTGCAAAATGTGGCGACGCAGCTGGTGACTGCATCGCCGGTGTGAGCATGCATTTGGCCATTGCTACACCAATTGCACTGGCTACCAATTGAGTACTGGACCCATTTCAAGGTGTTGGTACTGACATTCAATGCCCTACGTGTCCTGGAACTGACATATGTGAGGGAGCACCTCTCCCTATATGTTCCCCAGAGAGCCTTGCGCTTGGCTGACCAATATCTGCTGGTTGTCCCCGGCCCAAGGGACATCTGCCTAGTCTCGAATAGGGCCAGGGCCTTCTGCCCTGTCCCCAGACTGGTGGAACATGCTCCTGCTTGAGATTAGGGCCCTGTGGGACCTTCTATCATTATGCAGGGCCTGTAAAATGGAGCTGTCCCACCAGGCTTTTGGATGAGGGAGTGGGCACCCAATCAAGTTGGCCTCCCTTGCTGAAGGTCTCCAACTCTATGCGGCCCAGACTGACCAGAACTTTAGTGGCCCAGCGAATCCATCTTCTGAGACTATTGCACTTTGATTGAAAGCATTTCCTCTTTTAATTCAGACTTTTAAAACTGTTTTAACTACTGAATTATTGGGTTTATGTTATTTTATGTTGCTGTGCTCCACCCTGAGCCCATTCACAGGGAGGGAAGAATAAAAGTTAAAACAAACAAACAAATAAAATAAATTTGGCAATGATGGTGATGTTACCTTGACCAGTTCAATAAAACCAAGTAACACTTTCTTTTGTTTTTAAGTTCCCTATGAACATTCTTTGAGACTAGTGAATGGAGCCAACACATGCGAAGGTCGTGTTGAAGTATATTATAATGGCATGTGGGGAACAGTCTGTGATGATGGCTGGAACATAAATGATGCACAGGTTGTGTGCCAACAGCTTGGATGTGGATCAGCGGTATCAGCATTTGGAAATGCCTTTTTTGGTCGGGGCATAGGCAGTATTATGTTGGATGATGTTAATTGCACGGGAAATGAATCCTCCCTGTTTGATTGCCCTCATGCACCTTGGGGCAGACATAACTGTGGTCATCATGAAGATGCTGGTGTCTCCTGCGAAGGTATGGCTACACAACAGCCATTTCCCTTGTAACTTCAATTTTTTCTTTCTTTCTTGTCAATCACTTGAAGAATTATATTTAGGAAGAACAAAGGCAGATAAATGGTGCCAGGTACACCATTTGCCCTATAAATCAAATAATACAGCTTAGCCTTTGAAGTGCTCTCATGGAAATTAGCATGGAACATCTAAATCAAATATCCACTGCAATTTCCACTTTTTATGCATAGATCTTGACAGAAATCTGTTATAAAAATTTCATCAAAGGGTATAATGATGAAAAAAGAAGAGTCTTCTAAAACGAAGAGTCTTTTTGCCTGCTTGATTTGATACCACTGAGTTGTGAATTCATTAAGAGGCTTTTTGCTTCGTCCCCTTTGTTTGTCTCTGTCCTTGTCTCTCTTCCCCCCCCCATCAGCCAGTCTATCTCTCACTATAGATGTGGTGGAGCCTGGAGTAGGTCCCTGCAATGGTCACTTCAAAAGGTATTGGGGGGGGGAAATACAACCCTCCCTGAGCTCATTTTTTACTTTTTGGATTTTTGTGCAGAGCCACAGAGTCCCCTTGATCTGTAAAAAAAACCTGTTGGGGGAGACTATGGCCCCATCTGTGGAAATAAGTATCCGCACGCAGAGGGGACTTTGGGAATTAGATATACAGATTAACTGGTGATATAAGGAATGATTTAGCATTGATAGTGACATTAACTTGATCAGTTCAATAAAGCCAAGTAACACTTTTTTTTTAAAGGATCTTTGCGACTAGTGAATGGAGCCAACAGATGTGCAGGTCGTGTTGAAATATATCATAATGGCACATGGGGAACAGTCTGTGATGATGGCTGGAGCATAAATGATGCACAAGTCGTGTGCCAACAGCTTGGATGTGGATCGGCGCTATCAGCACCTGGAAATGCCTTTCATGGTCCAGGTTCAGGCCCTATTTTGTTGGATGATGTTAATTGCAGCGGAAATGAATACTCCTTGTCTCAGTGCCCTCATGCACCTTGGGGCAGACATAACTGCGGTCATCAGGAAGATGCTGGTGTCATTTGTGAAGGTATGGCTACATAACAACAATTTCTCTTGTAACTTTAATTATATTTTTTTGTTTTTGTCAATGAATTGAAGGATAATATTAAGGAAGGACAAAAGCAAATAAATAATGCCAGGTACAGTTTTAATTTGCCTCATAAATCAAATAATACAGTTTAGTCTTTGAGGTGATCTTTTGGAAATTAGCATGGAGCATCTAAATCAAATATCTACAGCACTTTCCACTTTTTATGCATAGATTTTGACAAATCCATTATAAAATTTCACCTTCTGTACCATTTCTATTTCTTCACTTTAATTTTAGTGCAGGATGTAGTTCTAGTCACCAGGAATGATAAAATTTGTAATGTACAGTGCATGAATTTATGTTGTGTTGCTTGGTTTTTATAGCACCATTTGAGATTTTTTCTCAAAGTGGAAAACTTGTCCAGCCAGCTGAACATAGAGAATTTTTCCATACCTAGTATAATTTGGTTTGTTCGACGTTTTTTCTGTTAAGTTCTTGATCTCCTGGATGACATGCGATATAATTGATAAGATATTAATCATCCTCTTTTTATTTAGAAGGAAGAGTAAATTCTAGTGCATCACCTGTTGCACAAACATCCAGTAAGTCATTGATCCTTTCTATTTTATCAAATTTGGTATGCATTCAAACAGGCCTGTTCCTTACTGTCAAAGGGACTAGGTTCTAATATTTCATAGCCAAGTGATATAGTGATTGTATTATTTCTTTAATTAGTATATTTTTATCCCACCTTTGCTCCATGGAGATGAGAAGGTTACGTGGTATTCCCTTCTTTCATTTTATCCTCACTATAACCCTGTGTGGTAGTTGAAGCCGAGAAGGAATGTCTGGCCTAAGGTCATTTTGTGAGCTTCATTGCAGTGGGGATTTAAACCTGGGACTCCCAGATCCTAGTTGGACATTCCAACCAGTATACGACACTGGATCACACTAATAGATGCTCTCCTAGTCTGAAGAGAAGCGTTTCTTGAATCTCTGGGGGTGTTTCTCCCCTATATGTATATGATTTGATACATATGGTCCTGCAACAGTGGAGGAAAGGCAATTGATCAAGTTAGCTGGGAGGTAGAATTTGATTTAATGGTGTGTGTTGTCTGTAGGTTCCACCTCATATAGCCATCTAATTCTAAAGCAAATAAGATTGCCTGTTTGTTTGATTTTTGGCAAAATAGTGTGTATGTTTGTGCATCTGCATTCCTATTTCTGTACATTTCCTTGTTTGGACACAGTAGCATGGGGAGGGGGCACAGGCAAAGAACTTACACATTGACTTTGGAGAATAAAATGGCCACAGCTTTATTGATTACACCCTAGGAATATTGGTGCAGCATAGGGGCTGAACCTGAATCAGGCCACCCACCTGCTGCCTGATAACCCTGGAACCCCAGCCCACCTGATGGGGTGCTACCAAGAAGTGCCAACCGCTGTGTGGTCCCCTTGCCACATGCTAGTGCAAGCCCTACCAACAGCCTCTGAGCTGGGCATGCTGCTGAAGGTGGCTCTACCTCAAGACTCCTTAAGGGAGTCCCAACACCATGGGATGCAGGCACACAGGCACTACCTCCCTACCCAAAAGGATCTCTCCCATGCCCAAACCACCCAGAACTGTGACAGTCGTGGAAAACAGTAATATATCCCATGACAACCAAATCGCATGGAGGGTGGGTGGGAAATTGTGGCTCTTGGCAATATAGGGGATGGGTGGGCAGGCAAAGCCCCCCCCCCAATTCTGCTTCTTAGAAAGCATGAAGGATTCTAAAGTGGCTACACTTTGGTCAATAGAAAGGCCTAGCCAAAGCAGAGAAAAATGGCTCAGACAATGTATTCCATTTCTGTCATAGTCACCTTAGAAAACCAGG
>NW_015171694.1:29600-30772 GCF_001447785.1 Gekko japonicus
GGAAAGGAGGAACCCCTTCCCAAACACTCTACCAGCCCAAGTAGCCATATTCTCCAGGAGACCTGATTTCTGTACTCTGGAGATCAGTTGTAATTTCGTGAGATCTCCAGGCCTCACCTGGCAATTGCCAATCCTACTGCACCTATATAGGCTCTGTGTTGAAATGAAGATGCATCGGTTGAGATAGAACTCACCATTCTTCCTGTTTAATATTCTAAAATAGGCTTTAGACAAACTACTGTACTCAAGGCCAACAATGAACAAGAATGACACAAACCTAATTTTCATGTTGTCTGAAATGAACAATGTCCAGTGCCAGAGAGAGAAGAGTATTGACATAAGTAATTTTAGGAATGTAATGCAAGAAACAACTTTTCTGCTTTCTTCAGACAGCAATACTGCTTGTCTGTGCTAAGAACTGTGAGAGGAGTCCTCGTAAAGATTATATGTGTGTTGGCATATGTATCATTACAAAGGATAATAAATTAAAAAATAAAAAGATTAGGGAAGAAATCTGGCTCTTCAAATGTGTCCTTCCTATGAGATTTATTTATTTATTTGTTTGTTTGTTTGTTTGATGTATATAATTCCCTCCCCGCAAGTGAGCTCAGGAGTAACCCTAACCCCCGAGTAACCCTAACCCTAACCCTAATATAATACAGTTAAAACAACTTTAAAATAACAATTAATTCAACCTGAGTACATGGATGAGATTTTTGGAGAGACGTGGCTACCCCTTGCCCATAACTCCCACATGTCCTTCATGGATAATGATAGGCCAGGGAGGTGCTGACGAATTGGACCGTGCCAATTATCCATGATTCAGTACAAGAAAGCACAATGCCTGCAGTGTTAAAAGACTCCTGCTAAAGAAACCATAATTAGATGGCACAGATAGAAATAATTATAGGCCAGTATCCAGTATCCCTTTTTTGTGGAAGGTCTTGCGAAGAGTGGTGGCCAGGTAGTTTCAGGCTCTCCTAGATGAAACAGAGAATCTAGATCCCTTTCAGCCTGGACTCAGACCCAGACATTGCACAGAAACTGCCATGCTTGTCCTGTTAGATCAACTATGCTGGTCAATGGAAAAGGGGAACATTTTCCTGTTAGTCCTCCTGGACCTCTCACAGCTTTTAATAACGATGACCATTGTATCTTTCTGGTCTGCTGGG
>NW_015171695.1:0-7038 GCF_001447785.1 Gekko japonicus
TCCAATTAATCAGGAAACCCAAAAGAGCCAAAAATCAACCCGTGCATATATTTCTAACAACAAATAATTACATCATCTCTCTCTGTCCAAAATAGAACTACTGACTCAGGATCTGAGTGTTCTTAGATATCTTTATCTTGATTGTATTTAGAAGCAGTCAGGATGTGTGTGGGGCTGGCATACACAAATGTCTCCCTGTTCATCTGGGAAGCAGAGGATTTATTTTTAATCAAAACTGGAACACAGAGATGAGGAAAAATAAACCTTCCTTCTCTCTGCCCCCCCCCTCAACCCACCTCACTGTGCTCTGCTGTTTCCACCCAACTATGTTCTGAAAATAGAAATCAGATGGGTTTGGTGAAAAGTTCCGAGTAACTGGAGTGCTGTAAGGTTAAGAGGTGAGTGTTTCTGTGTGTATACACACATGCATGCTTAGTCAATGTTTGTTTAAAAGTAGGGACCTCCCTCCCATGCTTCTGCTTGAGTATCTGGGGACAGGAGGAAATATTCACTTTTCAGGGCCTCATTATGCCCCACAAAGCTTATACTGTCCCTAGTGCCTATATTCATACTGGCGCCCAGTCTTGCTGACAGCATTCTCTTGCCTCACAGAATCCAGGCTGCCGACTGCCTGTCAGCCGAATTTCCTTTGGAGTCAGAGTGTTTGTGAACATTCTGTGCCTTCCTATCAGTTCAGCCATTCCCTCCCACTCTGGATAATTGCTCAGGTCAAGCGCCATGCTCTCAGTCACTGCAGGTCATATGATGAAGCAATTAATTCCATTTATTATTGCAAAGGGCCCGGTGCTCGGCACATCCCGAATGGAAGACGTTTAAAGCTCTGTAACGCTGAAAAGTCACAGCTAAAGTGCAAATCAGCCATTGGCATCCCAGCGACACGTAGAGCTTGTTTTGCACAAATGCATGCATGCGGTTTCTGTGGACATTAATCTGCAAGGCTGTCATTTGACGGGAATAGGGTCGAAAAGGGAGCTGCCTGCAGAGCCGGGCCGGCTTGCCATTAAATCCAGCTACTTCTGCACATCTCTAATTAAGAGACTCCGGCTTGAGTTCCAATTGACAAACCACTACATCTAGATGACAGACACTCAAGAACACTTGCGGATCTAATGCGGTGCGATGGGGCGGTGGTCAGGATGATTCTGGGAAAGACTCCTAATTACTTTCCACTTCAGAGGTTAAAAGCAGAGCCGGATTGAATTGGCCACTTCAGTTTTCATGTATTCCTTCCGAGGTATTTGGATCCAAATGGGTGGCCCTCTGAGCGCAGATTCCTGGGTTTTGTTATTTTGTAAATACAGTCCTGTGCCTCCTCATCTCTTCCGGCATTCATTCCTTGATGTATTGCTCTTTCATTGTTCTGTCATTCGGTGTATCAGCACTGTGTTAAACTCAATTTTTCAGCATGTAATACAAGTTAATCGATGCTTACCTTTCCTGGAAAAAGGGTGGGGGAGGGAGAAAGAGGAGCTGGCAAGGTGAACTAACGATGAAAAGACCCAATGACAAGCAGACAAACACAGAGTGCCTGTTCATATTAATCTTGACAGATGAACAGTGTAAATCCGGGGAACAAAATCACAGGAAATGAGAATACAAGTTTCATGTCCAGGCCGATGAGAACAAACCTGTAAAGCACCATTTGGTATGTTTGGAAGAGTAATGAAAATAAAGGGGAATCTCAGTGACTGTGTATGGTTTATTTCATTTGAGGGGAGAGGAGGAAAGCCAAGAATATCGAAAGGATAAGAAACTGACAATGAAGTGTTCCAATCACCAAAGTCAAATAGGTCCTGTAACAGATGAAACTGCTCTGATAGCTCTTTCTTTCAACCCTGATGCTCCCAGACTTGGGGAGAGCTTTCTTCATTCTATTTAAACAACAGTGATAGGTTCCCTTTATGATCCTTCTTTGTATGTTTATTCTTTTTGACACTAGATATTTTCAGGTTATTTCTGATCCTTGGCTATTAAAGGTTTCCCTTGCTCGAAAGCTAGTCGAATCCGACTCTAGGGGGTGGTGCTCATCTCCATTTCCAAGCCAAAGAGCCAGCACTGTCCGAAGACATTTCCGTGGTCATGTGGCCGGCATGACATAATGCCGAGGTGCACAGAACGCTGTTATCTTCCCATTGAAGCGGTACCTATTTATATACTTGCAATTTCTGGCTTTCAAACTGCTAGGTCGGCAGGAGCTGGGAGCTCACTCCGTCAAACAGCAGTAGGGTCTCAAACTGCCGAGCTGCAAGCCTTCTGGTCCGCAGCTCAGCGGCTCAACCTCTGAGCCACCATGGCTGCCTTCCTTGGCTATTAGGGAGGTATAAATATGCCTTTTTTCATTTCTTTGTATTTTCGTACGTTGACATTAAGAGCCTTTTGTTTTACTCTCTCCATTAATTATTCTGATTCATTTGATTATTTTATGCTATTCTGTTTATGTATTTTATTTACATTATTTAAAATATGCCTTTCTTACTTGGACTGGAGGCAAATTACACAGAATGTTTATCTGTCAATCTATCCTGGTACATTTTATCCTACAGGGTCCCCCCTTTGCTATTTTATACTTACAACAACCCTAAGAGGTAGGTTACATTGAGAGTATGTGGTTTGCCCAAGGTCACCCAATGAACTGTGTGGCAGAGTGGGAATCTGAACCTAAGTCTCCTGGATTCTAGCCTGACACTCTAACTAGGGAAGCTGTGATGAATATATGTTCTCTCACTCGGACAAACATAAGTGAGGTGAGTTCCGACTTGGATTACCTAAATGGTCGTTGTTGAAATTTGTGTTGAGTGTTTTGAGCTTGCACAGTAGTTACTTCTTCTACAGGACTGGGTCATGGTAGCTTCAGTTCTTTCAGTTCCAGTATGGTAGTCATTATGTTTGGTGTAGTGGTTAAGAAGAGTAGATTCTAATCTGGGGAACCGGGTTTGATTCCACAGTCCTCCACATCCAGCTGCTGGGTGACCTTGGGTCAGTCACAGTTCTCTCACAGCTGTTCTCTCAAGAGCAGTTCTCTCGGAGCTCTCTCAGCCCCACCCGTTGTGAGGAGAGGAAGGAAGGGAGATTGTAAGCCGCTCTGACAGTCCAAGTGAAGGGCCGGGTATAAATCCAATCTCTTCTTCTTCTAATTTTGAAATTGTTGCCTCTACTGCACCATTACTTTATTTCTACCTTTAGGCAACTTTCCTGGATTAATAACACTAATGTGTGAAAAACTGACACACACACACACACACACACACTTTTCCTGGATTAATAAAACTAATCTGTGAAAAACTGACACACACAGACACACTTTTGACATTAGTCTACATACAGGAAAGCAGATTCTCAATGTTAATGGGCAGACACCAGAAGCACATAGAGACAGGTCAATAGGAAGTCTCACTCACAGAATGTATCCCAGTTTGGTGTAGTGGTTAAGTGCGCGGACTCTAATCTGGGAGAACTGGGTTTGATTCCCCACTCCTCCACTTGCACCTGGCTGGATGACCTTGGGCAAGCCGTAGTTCTGATAAGAGCTGTACTTGAAAAAGAGCCGTTTCTGTCAGAGCTCTCTCAGCCCCACCTACCTCACAGGGTGTCTGTTGTGGGGAGAGGAAGGGGAAGGAGTTTGTAAGATACTCTGAGACACGTTTGGGTAGTGAAGGGTGGGGTATAAATCCAATCTGTTGTTGTTCTTTTTCTTTCAACAATGTACTTTCTAAGCTTGGAGGCAGTGGCAGAGCACTGAGGGGAAGGAGCTGCTACTGTAATTGGCAGCCCAATAGCTTTTCTTCCTCTGTTTACTGATGGCAGCAGAAGTTTACCTTGTAATTTTTTCTCCTGTTTGAGTGGATTAGCAGCATTACACTGAGCCATGACAAATATTTCCTGCTGGTAGAAATAGTGTAATAGTATAACAGTGAACAGAAGAAGGGCCTCTTGGGTGGGAGGAAAGTTCTCAACTTTGCTGAGGAGAGTGGTAGGCCATTCATGGTACAGAACAGGTCAACAACACTGTCCAATACGGTTGCCACCTCTGGGTTGGTAAATACCTGGAGATGTTGGGGTGGAGCCTGGGGAGGGGGGGTTGGGAAGGGGATGGGAGGGACCTCAGCACGGAGAGACCATTCCATAGAGTCCACCCTCCAAAGAAGCCATTTTCTCCAGGGGAACTGATCTCTGTCGTCTGAAGGTCAGTTATAATAGCAGGAGATCTCCAGGCCCCACCTGGAGGCTGGCAACCCTTCCTTCCAAGCAAGGGCCATTAAAATCTTTAGAAGAACAAAACTGATGATTCGTGTTCTGTCTTCTGAAGGGGGGGAAAAACCCAACAGGGAAGGGACAGCATCTGCCAAGAATATGCTCCACCACAGAGCCACGGCCGGTCTCCAAGAGAATTCGTACTCTGGACTCTTCCCCATTACTATGTATGGATGTGAAAGTTGGACAGTGAAGAAAACGGGCAGGAAGAAAAATTGATTCGTTTGAAACACAGTGTTGGAGGAGAGTTTTAGGGATGCCAAATAAGTGGGGTTCTTCCAGATCAAATCAAGCCTGAATTCTCCCATAAATTGGAAGTGCTTTGACAGCACATAATACACACAAAAGCCTGGGGGGGGAAAGATGTGCTTTCGCCTGGTGCCTGAAAGAAAGTATTCACTGGAGGGCTTTTTCAGAAACCGGCAATTGGTAGAGCAATGTACCAAATTGCATACATATATACATACATCTGCTGCGTATCGCTTCTAACAAGGGCAAGAAGATGTGCAGCTGCGTCCAAAGGCCACAGAAACCCGAAAAAGAGCTCCAGTGGCATGGCAGGAAAGATGGTGGCTGTTTAGGGATACCAACTACCAGGTGGGGCCTGGAGATCTCCTAGAATTATGGCTGTTTTCCAGACTGCAGAGTGCAGTTTCCCTGTACAGACTGTAGAGCTCAGTTCCCCTGGATGAAATGGCAACTCCCGAGGACAGATTCTATGATGTACCATAGGAGGTATGGATAGGATTGCCAGGTCCTGCGCCCTTGCTGGCAGGGGGTGGGAGCAATATATTTAATGTTAGCATTAAAGTTGTGAGCGAACGATTTGGTTACTGCATAGATTAGTTTGCTCTGGAGCCATCCTTCCTGAGCTAAGATAAAAATGTGTGAGCTGGAGGCTAAAAAACTGAGAGCTAGCTCACACTAACTCAGCTCAGAGGGAACACTGGGTGGGAGGGAGCTTTCCGGGAGTGTGGGGGTGGGGTGACGTCACAGCGTGTGATATCCCCAGTGTGATGATATCACGTAGAAGTGATGCCATCATGGCAGGGAAGTCATGCGGCGACTCTCTGGTATTTAGGGCAGAACTCTATGGTTACCATAGAGTTTTGCCCCAAATGCAAGAGTGTCACTGTGCAACATCCCCTGTGTGATGTCATCATGATGGGGACGTCGTGCCGGGTTGTGGCAGTTGGAGGCTTCCCCCACGGGCCAGCTGGCTGGCGGTGGGCAGAAGTCCATGAAATCGAGGGATTCCCCCACTCCCACCTGGGGGCTGGGAACCCTAGATACAGAAGTCCCTGAGTGATGCCATATCCCTGCTAAGCTCCCTTCTCTCCCCATACTCTGCATTCTCTAGGCACCACCCCTGAATCGCCAGGAATTTCCCAATCCAATGTTGGAAACCCTATGGCTGTTAAAAGTGAAATGTGGGTGGGACTTTCAAAAACTGACACATCCCTGCTCAGATGGAGTTATAAGACATTTGGATTGCATTCCTCTTGAAAACATTGTGGTAAAGCAGCTTTGAGGAGCAGCATACCAAAGACAGAGAAAGGCCGGAAAGTACATAATTAAAAGTAGATGATTAAGGGGAGGACAACCGCCGAGGGCTGCTCCACCAAAGAGAGCTCCTCAGCTCCAGTTTGGGAGCCAAGGTAGAATGTCATGGACAAGAGTATATTAGACGTGCAGTTTGTTGGTGTACCAGAGGGGGCGACAGAGTGCTCACTTTCTGTAGGGTGATGTTCAAAATGGCTGAATAAACAAGTTACGGTTCTGTTACTGAGGCCTAAGTTGTGGCGCAGTCTTCTTTGTGAGAGACCAGTTGCATAGCATAGAGAAAAAAAGTCCATGTACAAACAGCCAGGCTAGCATGATTTTGTCACATTTTGGAAGCTAAGCAGGGTCGGCCTTAGTTAGTATTTGGATTGGAGACCACCAAGTAGGGTTGCCAGTCTGCCCTTGATTTCCGACAGGGAACTGGGGGGGGGGCAGTAGAGTTGCCAGGTTGTAGTAGAGAGGGTTGAGAAAGAGAAACTTACCTCCCTCTCCCAAAATACTAGAACTTGAGGGAATCCAATGAAACTGCTGGGCAGTAGGTTCAGGATGGACAAAAGGAAATGCTGCTTTGCACAGAGAGTGATTAAAATGTGGAATTCGCTGCCTAAAGATGTAGTGATGGTCCCAAGAATAAACAGGTTTAAAAGATAGATAAATGAAGAAGAAGAAGAGGAGGAGGAGGAGGGGAAGAGATTGGATTTATACCCCGCCCTTTACTTGGAGTCTCAGAGCAATTTACTTCTTTCCCTTCCCCTCCCCACAACAAACACCCTGTGAGGTGGGTGGGGCTGAGAGAGCTCTTTCCAGAACTGCTCTTTCAAGGACCGCTCTGACAGACCTATGGCTTGCCCAAGGCCATCCAGCAGTTGCAAGTGGAGGAGTGGGGAATCAAACCCGGTTCTCCCAGATTAGAGTCCGCACACTTAACCACTATACCAAACTGGCTCTCAAGTCTATCAATGGCTGGGAGAGCCAGTTTGGTGTAGTGGTTAAGTGCGCGGACTCCAATCTGTGAGAACCGGGTTTGATTCCCCACTCCTCTGCTCGCACCTGCTGATGTGACCTTGGGTCAGTCACAATCTCTGGCACAGCTGTCCTTGAAAAAGAGCAGTTTCTGTCAGAGCTCTCTCAGCCCCACCTCCCTCACAAGGTGTCTGTTGTGGGGAGGGGAAGGGAAAGGAGTTTGTAAGCCGCTCTGAGGCT
>NW_015171695.1:7122-14223 GCF_001447785.1 Gekko japonicus
ATCAGGGGATGGCACAGGCCACTATGCCCTGTTGTTGTCTGTCCAGAGGAACTGGCCGGCCACTGTGTGAGACAGGATGCAGGACTAGATGGACCATTGGTCTGATCCAACAGGTCTGTTCTTATACTCATATGTTCTGAAGACTTGGGGATGGAGCCTGGGGAGGACAGGGACCTCAGTGGAGTACAGTGCCATAGAGTTCACACCCCAAAGCATCCATTTCCTCCAGAGGCACTGATCTCTGTAGTCTGGAGATCAGCTGTAATTCTGGGGGATCCCCAGGTCCCTCCTGGAGGCTGGCATCCCTACCACCCTGGAAGTCTAGGGTTGCTGCATGGAGGCAGCCAATGGCTGGCCAGCTCTCCTCATCTCTGGCCTTGGAAACCCTACGGGGTTGCCATAAATCAGCTGCAACTTCACAACACTTTCCACCACCACCACCACCATAAGCAACCAGAGCTTACACTGCTGGGTTAAAGCCATTCGGAGATCTGACTGTGTTGTGTATGCAGTAAATATCCTACAAAAAAGCAAAACAGCCCTTTATGGCAACCAAGGCAGGTAACCCATTCCTCATTTACCAGTTATTCGGGCCACTAGTTTGGTGCCGTGGTTAAGAGCGTGGATGCTAATCTGGGAGAACTGGGACTGATTCCTCACTCCTCCACATGCAGCTGCTGGTGTGACCTTAGGTCAGTCACAGTTCTCTCAGAGCTGTTCTCTCAAGAGCAGTTTCTGTCAGAGTTCTCTCAGCCCCACCTCCCTCACAGGGTGTCTGTTGTGGGGAGGGGAATGGAAAGGGATTGTAAGCCACTCCGAGACTCCTTTGGGTAGTGAAGGGCGGGGTATAAATCCAATCTTCTCCTCTTGCACTATACATAAACCTATAACTTCAGGGCAAAGAAACCAAAGGTCTTAAGTTTTGAAAATGCACATCTGGAAAAACTGCTATGGTCTGTAGAAATCTATTTCGAGGACACATGTCCTACAAAAAAAACCCCATGCATGATGTTTACTCTCAACCATGGTATTTACTAGTGCTCAGATCTCCACAATGTCGTACACAGGAGCCATCATTAACACCGACCTTAATGGAAGATATTTGTTGGAGCAGCACAGTCATTTACACTTAACATACAGCTGCCATTGGTGACAAGCAGCATAATAGCATCTTTGAGCTTTTTTTAATTAAAAATTAATTAGGAGATTTAAGAACAAACTCATTGGGGGCTCTGTACAATGGCGTGTTTACAAAATCAGGACGAAGGGCGGGCTTTTTTCTGGTGAGTGTGTGTGTTTCTGCTAAGCGTTTCAATCAATTTCGTGTCTATTAAATATAATTACGGACGATGCTTCCTCAAAATTATAATGCGGCGTTTTTTTTTTAAAAAGCAGCTGGGAGAAAGTCTGCAATTTTTACATCGGCATGAAGGCGGCCATTAACATGCAAATAGGCGTAAGGAGCCATTTTGTCGAGAAGGAGAGACCTCCGTGTAAACATTGTTACACATTAATCTTGCATTTACAATGCCACTCTGTTAAACGCTATTTATTATCTTGGCTGGGCTGGTATTGCTGTGAAAGGCGGTGGCGGGGATGCTCAAGAATACACACGCGTATTGCCACTGAAGCGATAAATATACAAGGGGTGAGGAGAAGCCGCACACAGTTTTCGCAAAGACAAGAAGAAGAAGAAGAAGAGGAGGAGGAGGAGGAGGAAGAGGAGGAGAGTGGATTTATACCCCGCCCTTCACTCAGAGTATCAGAGCAGCTGGCAAACTCCTTTCCCTTCCCCTCCCCACAACAGACACCCTGTGAGGTAGGTGGGGCTGAGAGAGCTCTGAAGGAACTGCTCATGAGAGAGCAGCTCTGACAAAACTGTGGCTTGCCCAAAGTCATCCAGCAGCTGCAAGTGGAGGAGTGGGGAATCAAACCTGGTTCTCCCAGATTAGAGTCCACGCACTTAACCACTACACCAAACTGACTCTAGAGCTGTAGCAAAATGCCTCCCCTCTATATGATTTTCCCCGCCGTCCTTACAGAAACCTTCATTTGTTCCTTGACATTAGGTTGAATCCCTCAGATGTGTTTTACCGGCACTTTCCACCAGCACAGAGAAACTTCTATGGAGGCTAGAGGCTTTGAAGAGATCCACTCCACTTGAGGTTGCCAGCCTCCAGGTGGGGCCTGGAGATCTCCCGCCTTTACAACTGATCTCCAGCTGACAGAGATCAGCTTCCCTGGAGAAAACGGCTGCTTTGGAGGGTGGGCTCTATGGCATTTTACCCTGCTGAGGCCCCTCCCCTCTCCAAACCCCTCCCTCTCCCGGATCCACTCGCAGAGTCTCCAGGTATTGCCCAACCCAGAGCTGGCAACCCTAACTCCACTCCACCAGCCTCAGTTAGTGTGGCTTCACCCTGCAGCTGACTGGCTGAGGAGCATTGATTGGAGGGTATCACTCATGTGACTAAAGCAGGACTAAAAAAACAGGATGAGTGAAAACAGTGGCTATTAGCCCAATCTAAGTATTCCTGGGGGTGGGGGGATTATTGACATGTAAAAAGTTAAGTTTTGCCCAGTTACTTAGCACAGCTCTGCGGTGGGGTTGCCAGTTCCCCCCTGGCTGCTGGTGGGGGTTGGGGGAGTAGGGTTGCGAGATCAAGGTTGGGAAACTCCTGGAGATTTGGCGATGGAGCCTGGGGAGGACAAGGACCTCAGTGGGGTACAATGCCGAAGAGCCCACCCTCCAAAGCATCCATTTTCTCCAGGGGAACTGATCTCTCTCGTCTGGAGATGAGCTGTCATTCCGGGGGGTCCCCAAGGTCCCATATGGAGTCTGGCGTCCCTACAAGTCTGCAGTCTGTGCTTTTCCTTTTAGCTGTTTTGCATGGCAGAAGATCCCAGGTTCAATCCCTGGCCTCTTCAGTTAAAAGGATCAGGTGGTAGGTGGTGAGAGCTGCTGCCAGTCTGAGTCATCGATGCTGACCGTGATGGACTGAAGGTTTAATTCAGTGTTAGGTAGCTTCATATATTTACGTACACAGGGGGGAAAATATGAACCTTTGGGGAGGCACTGTTGTTGTGCCTCCGATAATATCATGGCCCGTCTGTCACTGGGAAAGATCCCACAGGAGGGAGGCATAAATCCAGAGGAGTTAGACGTGTTGGTCTGTTGCTGCAAAATAGTAAAAAGCCCAGTAGCACCTTTAAGACCAACAAATTTTATTTTAGCATAAGCTTTCGAGAAACAGGGCTGTGGTGGCTCATGTGGTTAAGACGCTGAACTGCAGATGGGAAGGTCAGTAGTTCAGCAGTTCAAGACCCGAGTGCCGCATGACAGAGTGAGCTCCCGTCTCTAGTTCCAGCTCCTGCCAACCTAGCAGTTCGAAAGCAAGAAATTGCAAGTAGATAAATAGGGACCACTTTGGTGGGAAGGTAACAGCGTTCCGTGCGCCTTGGCATCTAGTCATGCCGGCCACACAACCACAGAGAAGTCTTCGGACAGCGCTGGCTCTTCGGCTTGGAAATGGAGATGAGCACCGCCCCCTAGAGTCGGATTCAACTGGCTTTCGAGCAAGGGAAACCTTTGCCTTCGAGTAACACAGCTCTCTTTGTCAGAGAGCTTTCTCAATAAAGTTTGTTAATCTTAAAGGTGCTACTGGGCTTTTTACTATTTTACAGGAGGGAGCAGAGAGTCCGAAGAACAGCATACCTCCCAGCATGATCTTTCAAAATGGAGGCCAGTTTGTCACAGCACTCGGTATAATCCACACTTAGGGATGCTGGCTTCCAGGTGGGACCTGGGGATCTTCCAGAATTACAGCTCACCTCCAGATTACAGAGATCAGTCCCCCTGGAGAAAAGGGATGCTTTGGAGGGTGAACTCTGTGGCATTTACCCCACTGGGGTTCCTGTTCACCCCCAAATTTTCAGGAGTTTGCCAGCCTGGATCTGGCAACCCTACCCTCCATCCCCACCAGTGGCCCAGGGGACCTGGCAACCCCATCTACATTAACTGCTCGGAAAGACAGCCAAGACTAAACTGTGTGTGCTTGGCTCTTGGGAGTTAACAATGTGAACTTCCTTTTTGGTTGGAGACATATTCATTAGCATTCATTGAGAAGCTGAAGTCTATAGAATATATTGACTTTCTTTTTGATGCATTAGTTGTGGTTTCTTCTAACATGTCGGCTCCCTTACGGAACAGACACTTGAAAGAGGATCAGGGGCCACGGCCATGCATCACTGAACTGCGCTCCGAGAAAAGGCAACAGGCCAAGCGAGTTTAGTCATTGGCTAAGGATGAACTGGCCTTCAGCTCTGTCTGTTTGGGTTTACTCATAGCCAAAGGGAGATTTCTGACTTAATTTTTGTTGTTGTTGTTGCTCGCATCAGGTCCATTTTTCTTAGGGTTGCCAGCCTCCAGGTGGGGCCAGGAGATCTCCCTCTTTGCCAGTTGATCTCCAGCTGACAGAGATCAGCTCCCCTGGAGAAAACGGCTGCTCTGAAGGGTGGACTCTATGGCATTGCACCATGCTGAGGCCCCTCCCCTCCCTAAACCCCGCCCTCTCCTGGATCCGCCCCCAAAGTCTCCAGGTATTTTCCAACCCAGACCTGGCAACCCTAATTTTGAGGAACAGAGCTAGAGTCTCCCCCTTTATTTATTTAAAACATTTTTTATCCAAAAAAGGGCCCCCAAGCCAGAGAACATTTTGAAACATTAAAACAGCATTTTAAGTGTACATATAAATACTAGTACAATAAGAAGAGACTGAAGAGAGAAGAGATTGGATTTATACCCTGCCCTTCACTACATGAAGGAGTCTCAGAGTGGCTTACAATCTCCTCTCCCTTCCCCTCCCCACAACAGACCCCTGTGAGGTAGGTGGGGCTGAGAGAACTCTCCCGAGAACTGTCCTTGAGAGCACAGCTCTGAATGAAGTTGTCATGCCAGCAGCTGCATGTGGAGGCGTGGGGAATCAAACCCAGTTCTCCCAGATTAGAGTCTGCGCTCCTAACTACTGCACCAAACATACATAGAAACAAACAAACATCTTGTGTTTGGTCATCTTGTGTGTAATGTATTTATAGTTTATATTGTAATTTTAATGAAATGTTTTATTGTATATCTATATCTATGTTGTTGGCCACCCTGAGCCTGCTGAAAAGCAGGGAGGGTGGGATATAAATATAATAATAATAACCATGGAGGAGGGCCAATAACTATTCACTGGGGGCATGCCAAATGAGAAAAGAAAGTCTTCACCTGCTGGCAGAATACAATGACAGAAAGAAACAGTTGACTCTCCCTGGGAAGGGTTACAAAGTCTTGATGCCACCACCAAGGAGGCCCTGTACTTGGTTGCCACTTGCCGCCCATCTAGCCTCATCTGGTCGGATCACCTGAAGCAAGGCCTCTGAAGATGACTGGGGTAGATGGGTAGGTTCATGCGGAGAAAGGAGGTCCTTAAGGTGGCACCTTATTATTTTTCCAGCGACACCCTATTTATTTATTTCTTGCACGGAATGGTGCCAAGAGGTTCTGAGCCCCCCCCCCCACCAACATCTCTCCATTTTGTACACCAACTAGGGTTCAGTGAAGTGCCACCCAGCCTCAAGGGAGGTGCTTGGGGGGGGGCAACAGTGGGAGGGCTTCTAGTGTCCTGGCCCCACTGGTGGACCTCCTGATGGCACCTGGGTTTTGGCCACTGTGTGACCCCGAGTGTTGGACTGAATGGGTCGTTGGCCTGATCCAACACGATCCAATATGGATTCTTTTATGTTCTTATGGGCTCCAGGCCAATAGCCAGGATTTTGTGACTTGTGGGGCAATTTTTTTTCTGGTGGTATAAAGTACTGAGACTGATGCATCGTTGGATGTTGTGTCCGCTGACCACCACCAGGGGCCAGCGACTACCCAGAGCTTGACCCTGGGTGAACAATGGGAACTGGGCTCCTGGTCTATCCAACAGGGAGCCAATAGAAACCTGGGAGGGAGATTCGAACCCCCCAATGGGATCCAGGGGTGTCCCCTGGATATGTATATAGTTGGCCTCCTGGCCGTTTGTCTTTGTCTTAGTTGTGTAAGAGTCAAGCGTGCAGCAAGTTAGTGGAGCTGCAAGGCCTAGCCATGTGGTCAACCCACTATACAATATTGAGTGATTTCAGCTCATACTTTACTTAAGTGATTTCAGGAAAAGAGAGATGCAGGAGCTAGCCCTGTTACCACGTGTGCTTTTAAATGTATTATCTGAGCTATGCTGGTGCTGTGTGTCTGTAAAATGTCTTTGCATTTCTGTATGTGGGATAAGGGGATTGCTGTGTTGTGAATGGCTTGCTCTGCATGTCTGATGAGCAAAACTTGAGGTGCCTGTGCTACAGAACACGTGCACACCCACACCTTCCCAGCGTGCCTCAGGACAAAGAAGACCTTCGCCATTAAGCTCAGCTTGGAAACCTGAAAGAACAACAGGTCTCCCACCATTATTGATCTGTGGGACAACGCGTAACCCCTCTTCCTATCTAGTTTGTGCATCACAAAGAATAACATCCTGTATTGCCTTTATGGACCAGGCATCTCTGCAAGTCAAAGGTTGCCATGGGAATACAACTTTGACACCTTGCCACATGGCTCCTCTTGGAAGTTAGGCTAGAATTTTAATATTGCCCCCTTCCCTCTAGGTAGGACGTCATAGCTCGTCAAACCTATAGGCATAGAGAAGAGGACGGATTACTGGTATAGATTAGCCTTAAGCCAACCCCTAAAACTAGGTTTTAAAAAGAGAAACACAGCCTTTGTTTCTCTGGAACTGGAACTGGAAGAGCTGCTTGACCCATCCCTCTTAATACCTTTCGCCTTTGCAACTTAAGTACTGCAGGTGATTCTTGAAGCGTTCTCTGGAGTCGCAACCAGAGAACCCGCACGTGTCTGGCAGGACCATTCCGTGTGTTTATAGAGTCCCTAAAGTTACTTTTGTTCTCCATTCTCGCTGCTGAGGAGGCTTCTTCTCAACTGAGACTCAGATAAGTATAAGCGGGACCCTTCTGTGTTTTCCCTTTGTTTGTTGAAGTTATTATTTTTATTACTGATTGTTTCTGTAT
>NW_015171695.1:14724-25612 GCF_001447785.1 Gekko japonicus
AATGTTTACAAATGATTGGGAAAAATTACAGGAGAAATTTGTGTGGGGCTGTGCCTTTAAGAAAGGGGGCAGAGCCCCCCAAAGCCCCACCATAGCTACGGGCCTGATGGGCTCCCTCCCTATGGCCCCAGTGTCAGAACCCCAGAGCAATCAGTTCCCAACAGCAGTCATTCAGAGGCTAAAAGTTTATTGAGACATTGAAGGTATCCAGACTCTTAACGTCTTTTGTTAGAACTAGCCCAAAGTGCGCGAAGCCAGCAATTATACCAAGCCCCCCCCAGAGTCTGTTGGCCTAGAGCCAATCACACCAAGGTAAAAGCCCGCCAGAATATAACGGTTCATTATTCCCAAGAGAAAGCTAACACCAGGAGCTCAAGGCCACATATATACTTCTAGGGAGACGGCAAAGCAAGCAAAAACAAAAGTGAACATACCAGGCCTCATCCCGTCCCCATTGCAGCCAAGCCTGATGCAACGGGTAGGTTGACACCCAGCTGTACTGCTGATAAGCAGTTCGCTTAGATGAGAAGAATAGATTGGATTTATACCCCGCCCTTCACTACCCAAAGGAGTCACAGAGCGGCTTACAAACTCCTTTCCCTTCTCCTCCCCACAACAGACACCCTGTGAGGTAGGTGGGGCTGAGAGAGCTCTGACAGAAACTGCTCTTTTTTCAAGAACAGCTCTTATTAGAACTACGGCTTGCCCAGGGCTATTTTTGGGCAGGAACGCACAGGAACGGAGTTCCGGCTGGCTCCCAAGTTGGCCACGCCCAGCAGGAACTCATTAGCATGATAGGTCACACCCAACAGCAGAAACTCATTAGGATTGGCTACATTAGGGGTGTGTGGCCTAACGTGCAAAGGAGTTCCTGTTACAAAAAAAGGCCCTGGGTTTTGACAACAAACAAGGTAAACAGAATAACAAGCAAAAGGTGGGTGTGGCTGAATAACCACACTTCTGCGAACATGGGGGTGCGGCCTAATGTGCTAATGAGCTGTGCTGGCAGGGGTGTGACCTAATATGCTAATGAGTTTCTGCTGTTGGGTATGGCCTATTATGCTAATGAGTTCCTGCTGGGCTTTTTCTACCTTGGTCTTGCCCAAGGTCATCCAGCAGCTGCAAATGGAGGAGTGGGGAATCAAACCCAGTTCTCCCAGATTAGAGTTCGCTCACTTAACCACTACACCAAACTGGCTTAGGTGAACTCCTTTCATGCCTCAAGGTGCTCATCAGGTTTTCCTGCCTATCTCATTTTTTTTAACAATCTCTTTATTTATTTTAAGTATGTGCTTAAAGCAAATACTCAGACTGGGGTTACCAAGCTCCAACTGGGGGCTGGAGTTCCCCTGAAATTGCAGCCCAGCTCCAGAATGCAGGGATCAGTTCCCCTGCAGAAAATGTACTGTATGATAACGCATCCCTGCCGAGTTTCCTTCTCCTCCCAAAATGATGCCTTCTCGGGCTCTACCCACAAATCTCCAGGGATTTCCCAACCCAGAGTTGGCAACCCTAAATCAGATGAAGACACACCTTTTATATGTATCCATTTGTTTTAAAAGAAAGACTCCTCCTAGCCCTGGCATGAGTGGCCACCATCAAGATGCCTACAAAACTTGGGGCGAGTCTTCCCTGTCTCTGAATGTGGCCAGCGTTACTGCTCAGTTAGGACCTTACCAGTCTAATCTAACCAGGGCCCCGGTCACACGGAGAATTTGCCGCGCGAAAGGCATGAATGTCGGGCGGATTTTCGGGGCGCGATCACACCGCAACAGCTGGGAAGCGTAGCGCACCCGTGGCCAACCCGTAGCGTCCCGTTGAAGCTGTGGAGTTAAAAAGTACCAAGGAAAATGCACTAGTATCTGGAAAACGTGTGGTACGGGCGGGCGTCTGATCGCTGGAGCGCTAGTATCCTGTGGCATCCGGTGCCCGTCCACGTCCCGTCGCAAACTGGATGTTTTTCGTAAGCACATGCGCAAACATGAAACTGAAAGCAGTGCTGCTCCACGGAACTGTGCATGTGCACAAACGCAAAACGCTTGTGTGATCATGCCGCGCCGCTTCTTTGCCATGCTGCAGCATCACCGTGTGATCGCCAGCTAACAGCCTAAGCACAGAGACTTGGGGGACCGTGTTATCAGGCTTCCACACTTTATTTTGTTCAGGGGCGAACAGCCACGCCTCCCCCCTGCGTTATCTGGCCCGTGTAACTGGGGCCCAGGTTTATTTTATTTCATTTGAAGGACCAGTTGCAAAGAGGTGTTCCTAAAGAAGGGCAGGGTTTTTTTAATGGGAGGCCCTTCCTTTCATGAGAGCGGTTTGATGCATATGGTATTGCTGGGTAGTAGCAGCAAGGCCACAACACCAGAAGCCCTCCCACTGTGACCCCCCCCACCCCCGCCAAGCACCAAGAATACAGAGCATCGCTGCCCCAGACAGAGTGTTCCATCTATACCTTGTGGCCGATAGCCACTGATGGACCTCTGCTCCATATGTTTATCCAGTTCCCTCTTGAAGCTCTCTATGCTAGAAGAAGAAGAAGAGGAGGAGGAGGAGGAGGAGGAGGAGGAGGAGGAGGAGGAGGAAATTGGATTTATACCCTGTCCTTCACTCGGAGTCTCAGAGCGGCTTACAAACTCCTTTCCCTTCCCCTCCCCACAACAGACACCCTGTGAGGTAGGTGGCACTGAGAGAGCTCTTTCCAGAACTGCTCTTTCAAGTACAGAACTATAGCTTGCCCAGGGTCATCCAGCAGCTGCAAGTGGAGGACAGATAAGTGGCTGCTATGTACCTTTCTCCAAACATGTGGTATTGCATTTCCCCATGCTTCTGTGTCACGCCGTGTCCTTTAAAATTCCCGTGCTCCACTTAGAAAAGCTTTCCAGCCAAAGGTTAATTAAGCCTAAAAAGCTAAGTAGGAATATGGTGTAACCTCATAAAAGACAATTAAGAGAGATGCATGAAGCCCTGACCTGGACAGTGCAGGCAAGCCTGATCTCCTCAGATCTTGGAAGCTCAGCAGGGTCGACTCTGGCAAGTACTTGGATAGGAGACCTCCAAAGAATACCAGGGCCGGGAGGCAGAGGGAAGCTATCAAGCTTCTTCTCTGAACACCCTCCATGCCCCAGTGGGAGCCGCCAGAGGTCGCCATTACTTCCAGGCAGGGGCACACACATAAATACAAAAATACTCAGAAAAGAGAGAGAGATGCATGAAAATCCTCTAAAGTACATAATAAAACAAATGGGAGAACAAAAAACCAAAATGGACCCCAGGAAGATGACCATCAGGAGAAGGGCTCAGCCTTATTTGTGTGTGTCATGGCTTTCCAGGGCTCACATGAAAACACAATAGCAAAGTGGTGTGGCCAATGACATCAGTGACAGCCCCTCTTAGAAGACAAAGCATATCCCGCGACCTCCTTCTTGCTTTGTTTGCCCCCTCCGTTGCCCTTTGATTATTTTAATTTTTAAAAATCTGATTTGCATTTGAAACACATAAACGCGAAAGGATCAAATCTGTAACTATTAAAAAAAACCAATGTTAATAAGAAGCAGCACCATACTGTGCCCTGCTTTAAGAAAGATGTAGCGAAATCTGTTCAGAATAAGGTTGCCAGGTCCCTCCCAGCCACCAGCAGAGGATGGGGAGGTAGAGTTGCCAGATCTAGGTTGGGAGAAACTACTGGAGATTTGGGGGTGGAACCTGGGGAGGACAGGTTACTCAATGGGGTACAGTTCCCTAGAGTTCACCTTCCGAAGCAGCTATTTTGTCCAGGGGAACAACTGATCTCTGCAGTCTGTTGATGAGCTGTAATTCCAGGAGATCCCCAGGTCTCCCCTGGAGGCTGGAATCCTTAGTTCAGAATGTCCAGGAGTCTGGAAGACAAGCCCAGCAGCAGTGTTAAAAGCATAAAGTTGGAAGGGACCTCCAAGGTCATCTAGTCCAACCCTCTGTACAATGCAGGAAATTCACAAATACCTCCCCTTCCACACCCCCAGTAGCCGCTGTTCCACGCCCAGAAGATGACAAAAAACCCTCCAGGATCCCTGGCCAAACTGGCCTGGAGAAAAATTGCTTCCTGACCCCAAAGCAATAATCAGCATTTCCCTGGGTGTGTAAGAAAGGGCCACAAGAACTAAGCACTGAGGCAACCCTTCCTTCCATCCCTTTCATAATCTGCCTAAGTTCACAACGCCCTGGCAACTAAGCTGCCAACTCCCTGTAGGAAAACCTGTCCTGCCCCTTTAAGATGCTTAATGTATGAAACTGGGCAGTTGAAGAGAGCCAATGTGATGTAGTGGTCAAGAGTGGCGGACTCTAATCTGGAGAAGAGGGTTTGATTCCCCACTTTTCCACAGGAAGCCTGCTGGGTGACCCTGGGCCAGGCAAAGTTTTCTCCTTAAGGTAAAGAAAAGTGGGGTATAAAAACCTACTCTTCTTCTTCTGAAGCCTTTCATGGCAAAGAAGCAAATAACATTGATGCCCCTTTAAGCCTCTGTTGAAGGACCCACTGAGGACTCAACTGTGCGACTGAACAACAAAGAGGGAGGACATTTGGACTTACCAATAAGGAAAGGCTGAAGAAACTGGGACTGTTTAAACTTGCGGACAAGAGGAGTTAGGATCGTGCAGCTAGGCATGAGGATAAAGAAGTGTTCATTGCCACTACAAAGGTGAAGATAACTATTGAACACACATGATGCTGCCTTATACTGAATCAGACCATGCATCCATCACAGTCATTACTGTCTGCTCAGATTGGCAGTGCATCTTCAGGGTCTCAAGCAGAGGTCTTTCAAATCGCCTAGTATCTGGTCCTTTTAAACTGTAAATGCCAGGGATTGAACCTGGGACTTTCTGCATGCAAAGCAGAGGCTCTTTCACTGAGCCACATGATGAGGTCTATTGGGCTTAAGAACATAAGAGAAGCCAATGTTGGATCAGGCCAATGGCCCATCCAGTCCAACATTCTGTCACACAGTGGCCAAAAATACCAGGTGGCATCAGGAGGTTCACCAGTGGGGCCAGGACACTAGAAGCTCTTCCACTGTTGCCCCCCCCCCAAAGCACTAAGAATACAGAGCATCACTTGCCCCAAACTGAGAGTTCCTATCTATCCCTTCTGGCTAATAGCCGCTGATGGATTTCTGCTCCATATGTTTATCCAACTCCCGCTTGAAGATGTCCATGCTTGTAGCTGCCACCACCTCCTGTGGCAGTGAATTTCATGTGTTAATCATTCTTTGGGTGAAGAAGTACTTCCTTTTATCTGTTCTAACCCGACTGCTCAGCAGGCTTACAGAATAATACTGTGGTGTTTGTGACAACTCTGTTCCTTTAATCCAGGCCAGTGTTTTCGACTTCCTGAGTCCACTCCGAGACTTGATATGGGGTACAACTAGGATTGTCAACAGCAACTTGGGAAATTCCTGGAGATTTGGTGGGAAGGGTGGGGTTTGGGGAGAGGAGGGACCCCAGCAGGGTATAATACCATAGAGTCTGCCCTCCAAAGCAGCTCTCTTCTCCAGAAGAGCTGAGCTCTTTAATCTGGCAACCAGGTGTAATTTCAGGAAATCTCTAGCCCCCACCTGGTGGTTGGCAACCCTAGCGACAATGGAGGAATGGCAAGTTATTGTTTATTGCAGCTACGTACAGAGAAAGAACCAGGCTTTTAAAACTGTGCTCCTGTTTGAAACTATGCTGCCTCCTTATTCTGATACCTACCATTAAGGACACAACAAGTACATTTGGCTTTGAGCAATAGGAGAAACTTCCTAACAGTGAAAATGATTTGAAAGGTAGAACCAATTACCTGAGATGGGGGAACAAGTCTCCCCCATTATCCAGCTGTCCTGAAAAATCCTGAATATTTTCGGGATATTTGGGACTCGGCTATTTCGGATACCGGAAAGAATACTGAGATCTGTATCTGACTGAAGGAATAGCCGGAAAATACCGATAAGGTATTTTTCGGCTATTTTTTTGGCTCAGGTATAGCCAAATGCAAACTCCTACTTGGGATCTATCCAGAGTTGGCCTTGGCCGGTATTTGGATGGGAGACCACCAAGGCATACCAGGATCATGACGCAGAGGCGGGCAGTGGCAAGCCACCTCTGAATTTCTCTTGCCTTGAAAACCCTACCCAGGGTCACTATAAATTAAATGTGACTAGAAGGCAAAACACACCATGTGCAGTGGTGCAGTGCAGTGCAGTGGGGCAGTGGTGGCAGAGAAAGACTATGGCAACATGACACCCCATCACGGGGAGTGACAATATATTACAGAGGATCAGAAGAGAACTTGACACCATCGGGGGAGGGAGAGCCACGTTTCTCATAATGGATCGGGCCCCTGTCTGATTAAAAGTTGGCTGATGAGTTGTGGAACGAAGTTTAGAAGTTGTGGAACGAACACAACTTCTAAAACCAGCCCATTTCAGAATCCAAGCCAGTGGAAAGGGGACTGTCTGCAGATAGTTTAACTTAAATGAAGAAGCACAACTAATTATGTAGGAGGAGGGAAAATGCCTTCAGGTTTTAGAACATGAAAGAAGAACTGTTTTGCTGACGTTCATTTTGGCCTCTTTTATATAATAGGGCATTATATATTTATGAAGCATAAACAGAAGAACAATTTCCCCACAATGTTGAGGGCATTCTCCTTTTTATATATTCAGCGTTTTCAATAAAAGGGAAGATTGGAAAGAAGGCTGCCTTGCTTTACCTCTCTCTATGTGGCCTCAGTTACTGATCAAACATTTAAAACTTAATTAGGCTTCGGATGACCCATAAATACCAGAGGCAGGGAGAACATAAACAAATTGTTTTTCAAATGGAAGCTAATCTGTCGGGTCGCCCTCTTGTTGAAGAGAGCAAAGATTAAAATAAAGAGGTGAAACTTTGTTCCAGTAATGAAACTGGGCCTGAACTGAAAAGAGGGTGTCATTCGGATAGAAGTTTCAGGCAGTCAAAAGGCTCCTCACCTTTTGAGAATTTGGGGGTACAAGGGGGCCCCACGAGACTCCTGCTGGGCCTCCCATCCTCCCCATCCCTGGTTCCCAAGCTCAAGATGCCTTTGATGTATTTTTTAAAAAGTTTTCAGATTTTTCTGCAAACCCGGGAGGGGGGCCCATCCAAGTTTGCAGAACTATCAAGTTTGGTGTAGTGGTTAAGTGCACGGACTCTAATCTGGGAGAACCGGGTTTGATTTCCCACTCCTCTACATGCAACTGCCGGTGTGACCTTGGGTCAGTCACAAGTTCTCTCAGAGCTCTTCTCTCAAGGGCAGTTCTTGAGAGAGCTCTCTCAGCCCCACGTACCTCACAGGGTGTCTGTTGTGGGGAGGGGAAGGGGAAGGAGTTTGTAAGCCGCTCTGAGACTCCCTTGGGTAGTGAAGGGCGGGGTATAAATCTAATCTCTTCTTCTTCTCTTCTTCTATCATTTTATAGTCCATATGATGCCGATCCACAGATTTAGATATCCGCAGATTGGGTCAGACTTGACTATTCAAATTTAAGATCTCTCTGGATAACTTAGGGTTTGCCAGGCCCCTCGTTGCTCTGGCAGGGGGATTTGGGGGGGCATTCTGGGATGTCCCCGACGTGATGATGTTACCCGGAAGTTATGTCATCATGACGGGGACACAGCGTGGGGATGCTCTGGTTTAAGGGCAAAACTCTATGGTAAAACTGACTTAAAGCCATAGAGTTTTGCCCTTAAACCAGAGTGTCCCTGTGAGGCGTCCCCGGCGTGATGTCACTTCCAGGTG
Organism: Gekko japonicus; assembly: GCF_001447785.1. Lineage (NCBI taxonomy): Eukaryota > Metazoa > Chordata > Lepidosauria > Squamata > Gekkonidae > Gekko > Gekko japonicus. Next base: position 22,496 of record NW_015171695.1, read on the forward strand.
ACGTCATCACATCGGGGAAGTTATGCGGGGACATGGCTGTTTGTGGGTGGGGTTTCCCCTGCCGGCCAGCTGGCTGGTGGAGGGAGAAGCCCTAAAAACCGTGGGAACCCCTGCCCCAACCTGGGGACTAGCAAGCCTAGGATACCTGCAGATAACTATTAAGTCATCTCTCTGCTACCGATAGGTTTGTAACAACTGGTTCTGAGGGTGTAGCTGGGCACACAGCTCCATCTCTCAGAGGAATTGCCATAGGTAGGGGTGGAATTACCCTTCATGGCACCTTGTTTCCTTCTCCCTCCACCCCTTAAAGCTCTAAGGATAATAATTACATCTGCTCCTGCTAAGGTTTTAAGGTTTTTCTCCCTCCCCAGGTTTGGACCCCACATTTCTCAGGTTCTTTCTCTAAATATGGTATGCCACACAGTAGACCTGGAACAGCCACATGCGAGGCAAACCCAGACTTCTCTCAAGACTGCTTTTCACACAAAAGTAGGAAGAAAGTAGGAATTTATTGAAGGATAAAAAAGAATCCTAGTCAGGACAAATTAGTGTACATAAATCTCTCAGGGTTCGGGGGAACGTAGGCACCTAATAATGCAACTCAAGGTGGTAAAGTCACAAAAAGGACACTCAAAAGAACATAAAAGCCTTAATGCACCGAGCTACCATCCGTTACATTTCCCGTCACCCTCCTCCCTCTCTCCTGAGGACAAAATACCAGATCCAGTCACGGTTGCTGTGTAGAAATGGAACTAAACACATGGTTCTTTTCCAAGTTGTCGCCAGGGGTCCCTGGCTTACTTACTCTCAACAGAGATGGATCCAAATTTCCATCTGTGAAGTACAGCTCACATAAAGGAACGTTGCCACCTTTCTTTCTCCAGATGATCAGTATGCTTCTCGAAAAAGCCACTTCTGAAAGTTGAAGGATCCTTAAAGACAACGGTTGGGTATGGGCCAGATAGCTACAGAAGGAGAAATGGGCAGATGCAGGAATACAGGAGTGCAGCAGGGGATTTCTACCGAGGCCCCCTTCCCACCAGAGCCACCCATAGGACATCTCACAGTATTCCTGATAATCCCATGACCATCTGTCATGGTTTTACAAGGATGTGGGGAGCTGAAACTGAGACAGGAAAAGGGCCAAGTTCCCATTTGCAGGCTCTGTTTGGCTCACAGAAGTGCGGATCCCACCCACAGTGTATGAAAATATAAAAAATTAAAAGGCAAGTTATTGGGGGGAGGGTGTTGGCATCTTCTGACATGTTTTATATGTTTTGTTGATGATGGATAGAACTGTCAGGATTACAGAATCCTAGAATCACAGAGCTGTAAGGAGCTATACAGGCCATCTAGTCCAACCCCCTGCTCAATGCAGGATCAGCCGAGAGCATCCCTGACAAGTGTTCGTCCAGCCGCTGCTTAAAGACTGTCAGGGAGAGGGAGCTCACCACATTCCTATGCAGCAGGTTTCACTGTGGCACAACTCTGACTGTCAAAATGTTTTTTCCTAATATCCAGCCGGTACCCCCCCTCGTCTGTCTGTCTGTCTGTCTGTCTATCTATCTGTCAGTCTGTCTGTCTGTCTGTCTGTCATCTATCTATCATCTATCTGTCTATCTGTCTATCTATCATCTGTCTATCATCTATCTATCTACATATCTATCATCTGTCTACATATCTATCTGTCTATCTTTCTGTCTGTCTATCTATCATCTGTCTATCTATCTATCATCTGTCTATCTATCTCTATCATCTACCTACCTACCTACCTACCTACCTACCTATCTATCTATCTATCTTTTTCCTTCTGAACGAAGAAGGACATTATCATTGCTTTCTACAGGGTGGGGTCCAAAGTTGACAAGCTTAGCTAGTTTGAATATCGCCATTTTGATTTCGTTTCTCCCCTGTGAGAAATAACTTCTGCCTTTCTTTTCACACCATTGTCTGTTTGCTCAGGCGGAACGGTTCCTATAAAATTATATGCATTTCCCCCCAATGTTGTTTATGTGTTGATTGCATAACAATGGCATATAAATGGTGTGGAAGTAAAAAAAAAGGGGGGGGAATGTCCTTGCCAAAATAATCCATCCAAGGGAATGGCAGGGGAGGGGCTCAGTGGCAGAGCATCTGCAAGGCACCCAGGAAGTCCCAGGTTCAAGCCCCAGCGTCTCGAGCTGCATATGCGGTGTAACAGAAAACTACAAAGACAAATCAGAGAGAAACAAAAGAGAGACACTTCTTTTGAAAGAGAACAGAGAGAAGAAGAGGAATCAATGGTTGTACCTGAAACAGAAGTGAATTCTGGAAAAAAGAAATCCCACTCCTCATAACAGTGCAACGAGGAAGAGGCCGGTGGCTGACTGGAAGTAACAGAGTAGGAGCTTAACTGAGATTGTTCTCCTCTGCTTACAGGTACTGAAGGCCTGGGAGTGCACAGAGGTATGAGACCTTGGTTACGAGCTGAGGGGCAAGAACCAAAGTAGCTTCAGGATGGACAAATGGAAAGACTTCTTTAAACAGTGAGTGATTAAAATGTAGAATTCGCTGCCAGAACATGCAGTGATGGTCGCAGGCATAGACAGCTTCAAAACGGGATTAGACGGAGTCATGGAGGAGAGGTCTATCAGTGGCTACTAGCCATGGGGACCAAAGGGAACCTCCACATTCAGAGGCAGTTAGGAGCGAACACCAGGAGAAGTCCTCAGCCTCTGAACTAGGGTTACCAGCTTTCAGGTGGGGCCTGGAGTTCTCCTGGGCTGACAACTAATCTCCAGACCATAGAGATCAGTTTCCCTGGAGAAAAGGGCTACTTTGGAAGGTGGACTGTGTGGCGCTATGCCACACTGAGGTCCCCCTCCCCAAACCCTGTCCTCCCAAGGCTCCAAATTTTCAGGAATTTCTCCACCTGGAGTTGGCAACCCTGCTGTTGGACCTCCAGAAGAACTGGTTGGCCATTGTGTGAGACAGGATGCTGGACTAGATGGATCACTGGTCTGATCCAACAGGGCTCTTCTGATGTTCTTATGAAGGCCTCAGCCTCTCTGCCCTGTTGTTGGCCCTCCAGAGGAACTGGTTGGCCACTGTGTGAGACAGGATGCTGGACTAGATGGA
>NW_015171695.1:26128-30585 GCF_001447785.1 Gekko japonicus
TCTTGTTTTTGCTTTTGCTGTGGATTTTATATTGTACATTGCTTTGAGTCACTATTAGGGGTTAAAGGATAGAAACAATGAAATGAAATAAAAGTAAAGTGCGGACAGTTCTGTGCGCACTGATAGAATACCACAAAGGCCAGTCTTGACGTGATTGTACACTTAGCTGTATCAAGGTTATTTTGAGTAAGTGTTTTCAAAATAATTTTTATAATACATTTGCTTTTTCCCCAAATGTTGCTAATGAAAAATAAATATCCTATTGTATCCCAGAAAAAAAACCTGATTGAATATGTATACATTCAAATTAAACCATTTGCAAAAGTTCATGAAGGTTGCCAGCACTCAAAGGAAAAAAACAACAACCTTCTTTCCTTCTGTCTTCAACTCAGTTTCAATGAATTTGAATGTTCCTCCTCTTTCTATATTCTCCATATCAGTTCTTTTTATATGTGGTGAATCAGAGCAGTGTTAGCCATCATTATAGGTAAAGGTAAAGGTCCCCTTGCTCGAAAGCCAGTCGAATCCGACTCTAGGGTTTTGGTGCTCATCTGTGTTTCCAAGCCGAAGAGCCAGCGCTGTCCAAAGACGTTTCCGTGGTCATGTGGCCGGCATGACTAAACACCAAGGCGCACGGAATGCTGTTACCTTCCCACTGATTCATGCAGCAGCCAAATCGCTCGCTCACAACTTTAATGCCAGTAGCTCACCAAGCAGAATTTTTGCTCATAAGGCTCCACAGCTTAGAGGGAGCATTGCTTGTGGTGCTTGCCAACTCAAAACATCCTCAACCTGCGCTTTCCCACCTTCCCAGTTAGGACCTAACCAGCTTTTGCCAGGCCTATTTATACCTCAACCCTCAGATCATAAGCAGCAGGCGAAAAAAGGCCCCCCTCGTGGCCAATTCGAACGAGGCCCAAAAAACTCCTGCTCAGCCCCGAAAATGGCAACTAGCTAATCCCACATGGTGACAAGAGTACAGGATGGTGGGGAGTTTGCGCTGGGCTTAACTGCCGATGAAGGGCGGCTGCCACAAGACCTGGCCAGCAAGCCAGCTCCTGATTGGCCAGTGTTCCCACGCTGAGCATTGATAGGCTCCCCCCTCATTGGGGGGTGGGCAAATGGCAGCACCTGTTCCATAGGCAAGCACGGGTCTTTTTTGTACTCACCAAACTCTTTGGGTTTCCCTCAGTGTTTGTCATTTGTATCACCTTTGAAATCACCTGGAATTTCACTGCAGGCGAAATGTGCAGATGACTCAGACTAAAATATGTAGGCGCTGCCGTCCTGATTTAAAAATATGATTCACCATTTACTTTTTTTTTGTTCTGTAGTCCTAAACTAGAGCCCCTCTTCCTTCCTTCCCAATTGAGGTTGTGATCCGGGCAGACAAAAAAAAAATTAGCACGGTTGACCTTCAGAAGTAGCGCCACTAGTTTCCCTTTGATCCGCCGCCTGCTAAAAATGACTTCAAGGCCCCGAAGTTTCTCCCACTGATCTGGCCTTCTTGATAGGAAACTTTGCAGGAGATGATGAGGGGGACTTAAAAGGAAGTGAGTAAAGTTCTGCGCCATGACCCCGCAAGGCTTATTTTAAAGTAAGGAGCTTAATTAGAGAGGATAATGATAGGAGATAACGGGGCTCGCACTGTTCTTCCTGGCATTCATTCCGTAACTCCAGTATCAGTGCCTTAGATTTGCAAGATGATTTGGATCAATTAAAGCGGCACTTCTCACGCTGCCCGCTTTGTAAAGGAGCTCATTTTTTAAAAAAGGGTCGCTTGGCACTGATCGCAGCCAGTATTCCGTCCCCAGCCTCCGATTCCAAACCTGCAGGGCCCAGGATACTTTTAAGAGGTAAAATACTGCTCCTGTTGATAGCTTCAAACTTCGGCACTTGTTCTGCAATAAAAAAGGAAACATGCTGCACGGAAAAGGAGCAATTTACGGCAGCGAATAAAAGAGAAGAGTTTCTAAGCAAGTCACTGAACTTTAATTTAGTGATGGAAGGGTAGATCGAGGAGTCTCTTTGAAACAGTGCCCCCCCACCACCATTGAATTTGATCTTCCCTTCTGCCTGGAAAGGCTTGTGGACAAGAAACTGCCACAGCTCCGCTTCCTACTCCCTTTGGCTTGGATACCCCAGAGAGTTTTCATGAATGGAAGGATTTTCACCCATGGGGTTGGGTCCAGTGTTCCCTCTAAGCTGAGTCAGTGTGAGCCAGCTCACAGTTTTTTAGCCTCTGGCTCACACATCTTTGTCTTCGCTCAGGAAGGAGGGCTTCAGAGCAAACTAATTTATGCAGCAGCCAAACTGCTCGCTCACAACTTTAATGCTAGTAGCTCACAAAGTAGAATTTTTGCTCACAAGAATCTGCAGCATTGGTTGGGTCCAGAGTAAATTGCATCAGTTCCATCAGAGAGAGAAGAAAAGAAGAAAAGAGATTGGATTCATAGCCCACCCTTCACCCGGAGTCTCAGAGTGACTCCCTTCCCCTCCCCACAACAGACGCCCTGTGAGGCAGGTGGGGCCGAGAGAGCTCTTTAGAGGGCTGCTCCTGTGGGAACAGCTCTGAGAGAACTTGTGACTGACCCAAGGTCGCATCAGCAGCTGCCTGTGGAGGAGTGGGGACTCAAACCCGGTTCTCCCAGATTAGATCAGTGGAACAGAACCTTCTTGCCGTACCCTGAGCTCACTTATATCCCTGAAGTCCTGATCCTGATAGACAGAGGGCAAATTCGAGGTCTGCAGCAGGAAGGCAGAACTGGTCAAAGTTAGACCTCTTTTTCTACTGGTGGAAAATGTAGTCTGGACCAAACCCGCAGAGCATAATTTTCTTGCCTCCCCCAGATATGGCTGCCATTTGCCCGGAGACAGTCGCCATAAGTCAGAAGCAACGTGACACCACTTAACACACACACACACACAGTGGGCAATCTCCTGCCCCCAAGCTCAAGCCCTGCTGGGGCTCTTTGTTCTAGCAGGAACAAAAAATGGGGGGGGGGCAACACTGCACAATATTGCAGCATCACTTCCTGTTGTACCTGGAAGTGACATCACGATGCTATAGAAATCCCCCAGATCTTTACTGCCGGCAACCTTACACACTGTCCACTGCAGCCCAAAATACCCCCCCCCCAAACACTGGGATCATTGTGGGCTGACAGCACGAGAGAGGAGTCATGGTTCTTGGAGGGAAGGCATTTAAAAGGAACACAGTCCCTTTAAATGTGACAGCCAGGACTCCCTTTGGAGTTCAGTCGTGCTCCTTCCCTCCCCTCTCCCGGAGGCTCATGAAAAGTGATGTCACATTCTTGCTCCTGGCTCCACCCAAAACGTCTCCAGGCTCCACCCCCAAAGTCCCCAGATATTTCCTGAGTTGGACCTGCCAACCAAAGGCCTTAAATATCTGGATAGAAAAAGTAGCAGAGGAGAGGAAATTCTTTCCTGTTACCATCCATGGGTTGGCCAGTCACACGGCTGCCTCTTGCTTCAACGGCAGAAGCAGCTAAATTGGATCAGAGGGAACTAGAAGAAAGAAGAGGGTTAGGAGAGGAGGAAAGTTTCACTTGGGCTACACAGTCAGTGCTGGAGAAGAATTTGGAGGATGTGGATGAACACTGCAAGTTCATTAAAGATAAGGAATTTGGTTTTGTGGTTGTTGTTGTTCAGTCGCACAGTCGAGTCCGACTCTTTGCAACCCATGGAACACATCACGCTAGGCCCTCCTGTCTTCCGTCGTGCTCCGGAGGTTTGGTGGTACCATATATCTAATTCCCATGAAGAACAAAAAAGAGAATCCACACCATGGGGAAACTTTAGTTTGGTGAGATGTTTCTGCAAACCCAAAGGGATCCCGAGGTTTGCAGAAAAGTTCAGGAACTAAAATCCTCTCCCAAATCCAACCAACTGCCCCTCCAGTTATGGTGACCAAGATCTCATGAAATCTTGACCACTGTTCTGGGGTTGCCAGGCAACCCCTTACAATTCATTGAGGCCTCTGCCTCAAACAGAGTGTTCTGCAGTGATTGCACAAAGGATTTAGAGCTCTTTTTCAAGAGCTTCAAGTAAAATAACATTGACCCAGTGCTTGAGAAAGGGCCCTAAAGCATTGCATCCATCCTGCAGTCTTTCAGTTATTCTGGCGCCTCACTGTCTAATTTTCTGAGGCAGAGAGGTGTAGGAGGAGCAGGAAGAGAGGGGAATGACTCAGAGGATACCTGCCTGACAAGACCGTTGTCGAACTGCAACAGCAGATTTTTCCACAGAAGAGGATAGCCCCGATTGACATTTCTGTGCACAGCATTTTCACTTTTTGCCATTCATCACACCATCTCAATGACTAAGGCTTCTACCAATAATAGACAGCCACACTTCCTCCTCCAGCAGCAAAGGCTTTGCAAACATATGTTGGCAGGCAGGGCTGCAGAGACAGGAGGGAGGATAGAGGCAAAGTT
>NW_015171696.1:0-1031 GCF_001447785.1 Gekko japonicus
AGGTTAGGCATGTAGCACAAACCACAGTCGGTCAAGCTGCACCGCCAGTCCTCTAAGGGGAATTTGGGGAGAAAAGCACTTGACTGTGGATTTGGGGGGGGGGACACCCTCTCGGAGCCATCTCATATTGTGCTAAGTGCAAGAGCCCCTTTCCTTGGCAAACTCAGTCACAGAAACTTGTTGCACAGGAGTGCAAGGAATTTGACTCTTTTTTCTGCCTGGAATTTTGAGTTGCTTGTGTGGTCTGCGATCCAGATAAAAGCAAGCCTTTTCCTCTCCACCCCCCACCCCCTTTTAAGCTCTATTATTTGCAACCGATTTACAGTCTGGAGCGTATGGAAGCACGGATGGAATTCAGGCAATAGGAAACCTGCCGAAACAAATGAAAAGAGAGAGAGAGAGAGAAAATTCTACCTAATAAAGTTTCCATCTAATATCCCAGACAAGGAAAGCTTTTTTCGGGGAGGGGGGGAGAGACGACAGGCCACCTCTATGCTCGGCCCTTTGTACCAAATTTTGTAAAGTGTTGGTGGAAAAATCTATCGGATGATAGGAAACATCAATGACATTTTCGCACAGGAGATATGAATTTTATCCGCCTCCTGATTTGGAAGGGGAGGGGGGAACCTCCTTAGTTTAAATTTTTTTGCAAGTGTGTGTGCAGGCGGGCTGGGCGCACACATTGGGGTGAAGAGAGAGATGAACAACCGAACTGGTGGGCCTCTGGAATGTTTTGCACCCCCTTCAGGTGGCCTCTTCAATGGGGAAATTTTCCCTTCTGCTCCTTCAAGGACAACAAGGGGAGGGGGGGAGATCTTTTAGCTATCAAATTCCCTAAGATCTCTTTCCTGCACCTTACATCCCTAACTGATTTGGGGGAGGGAGAGAAAGGGAGGCTGGATTTTGGACACAAAGATCTTTCTCTGGGTGGGGAGGGGAGTCTCAAAAGAGCCTTGCTTGTCTGTCCCGGAATGTTCGCCTTTGTCTGGATCCCTCTTTGAACCCCCCCCCCCCGCGCTCGCTTTTAACTC
>NW_015171696.1:1042-2061 GCF_001447785.1 Gekko japonicus
TTCCCTGCCTTTGCAAGGAGCGAGTGCAAGATTTTTCCCATCCTTCATTGGGGCTGATTTCAGAACCTGTCTCTTGGGGACTGAGTATCTCAATGGAAGCAGACATCCTTGTCCTCCCATCTCTCTGTCCAGACTCTCGGCAGGCCCAAGGAGCAAAAAAGCATAAAAGTAGGATTGCAGGTCGATGCAAGTTCTCATCTCATCAGCGCAGAAAGGAGTCTTCCCTTAAGACAACAGGTCTTTTGCACCCATTCAGGACAACGGGCAGCGGCTTTTTAACGGGAAGAAAAGAATCTTGCAAACTGAGTTAGCTGAAGGGCAGTAGAGGGATCTGGCGGCACCTCCGAGGATCCAGTTTATAGCAAACCCTAAAAAGCTCTCCAAAACTAGTTATCTCGACCTGCCCCGTCCCCTAATTTAACCCCCCCTCTAGATTTTTCCTTCCAGAAGTAGAAAAGGTGCAACTCACGTAGATCCGCATCCTGACACTTGACAACTGCTAATAAAACGACTTGAGTAGCAGCCAGGAGCGCTAGAGTCCTTGAATCCACAAACCTAAACATGTCTAAATGTTAGACATGCAGGGACTTTGCGTGGAGGAGGAAGGAAAGGGAGGAAGAGGAGAAGGAGAGGTGGTGGTGGTGGTAGTTTCCCCAGTGGCTACCGAGCCTTCATGCAGCCGATGCTCCCTTTTCCCCCTTCTTTTCGGAACCGGCAGGAGAATCCCAAAGCGCCCGGGGCCCGGCAGAAAACTCCGGTGCCGTCTGCTCTGGCCCGAGGCGCTGCGGCTTTCTGGTCCCCTCCACCTTCTCGCAGCCGGCGTATATGGCCCAGGTCTCCGTCCTCCCTGCCCCCCAGCGGAGCTGTAACCTGAGCCCCGGCGTCTGGTCCCCGACGTTAGAGACCCCTCCCTCCTGGCCCAGCTCAAGCGCAAAGCCCTCCACGCCAAGGCGGGTGGCGACCGGGAGAGAGAGGGAGGGGGGAGGGAGGAGGGCTCTGTGTGCCCCCCTTCGCGCCCG
>NW_015171696.1:2586-20384 GCF_001447785.1 Gekko japonicus
TTTCCCTTGCCTTCCCCACAACAGACACCCTTTGAGGTAGGTGGGGCTGAGAGAGCTCTGAGAGAATTGCTCTTGAGAGAACAGCTCCAAGAGAACTGTGACTGAACCAAGGTCATCCAGCAGTTGCATGTGGAGGAGTGGGGAATCAAACCCAGTTCTCCAGATTTAGAGTCTGCCACTCTTAACTACTGTACCATACTGTCCAAACTGATCAAAGAAACACACAAGCCCCAATACAAAAGTTATAACAAGGCTTAACAACACCATACATTTTCCCTGAGCATGCATAATCATACATGTATTTCCTTGCATGTGGTGTCCCAATCAGAAGCCTCCAAAGGCTTCACCCCCAAAATCTCCAGGTATTTCCCAACCTGGAGCTGGCAACCCTAATCAGTATACCTGGAGCCCCTAATGAGACAAAAAGCCCCCAGAGCTGTTTCAGATCTGAAAAACAGCATAGGATGGAAGGCTCAAAACCCACTCTCTGTGGATACCACGGTTCTCATCCAAACTGGAGCCCACATGCCCCTGTGATTAAGTTCCTAGCACAGAAATCATCACACAAACCTGGGGAAAACACAATGTAGGCTATCTAGATAGAGTGGAGAAAGTATCTTTTTGTTTGGCCTTGACTCAGGCAGCTGAGCAGAGAGTGGCCATTTCAAATCTTCACAGCTGTTCCAGCTCTCTACCCAACAATGTCACTTGCTTACACTCATAATTGTTTTTAATTGTGTAATCCACTTTCAGTTTCAAGGAGAAAACTGGACTACAATGAAAAATAATAACAAAGTCACATTAAGGTGACTGAGTTTTCTGTATGTCACAAAACTACAGTGATCAAAATCAGTTAAAACACTCATTTCTCTAAACCTATTAGATGACAGATTCAGGGATTTGGTTCTTTTTTTGTCTGGAAGTGTCAAATTCTGAGGCATGTTTGTCAAAATGTAGGTGAACTTCTTGTATTGGACAATCTTCCTTCTCTTATTTTGATGGCTCATCCATTTCTTTGGCTTGTTAAACTTTCTTTAGAATTCCTGCCTTAAGGAAGAAATGAGGTTTTAATCTACGTAATAACCAAGTTTTAGAGGTTTTGAAACCTACGTAACAACTGAGTTTTAGATGTTTAGAAAATCAGTTTTACTACCCAGCTTTTAACCATAGGAATCAGGTCAGCATTGGCTCACAAAACCACAGAGCTTGCAAAGTCACCCGCCCTTCCCAAGCACGGACCACTTTCAAAAGGCTAAGGAGCAGTGTGTGGAAACTATTATGCCACAAGAAAAAAACCCCACACTTATCCAAATAAATTTTACATATTTCCCTTCATAAAGTTAAATAATAGTATCTAATTTCAAACAAAGTCCTGTCTTCCCTTCTTCCTTAAATCTGGATATATTCAGACTTTGTCTGACCCAATAATTCTTGATGGGGGGGGGAGGTTGGCCATAAATGCCTTCCAGGGGGCAATCAACAAATCGGAGGCCTTGGGTAACCCCTTCTGATAACCTGCAGAAGAGAGTGGTAATACTGCTCCCTCCACCCTAAGGATAAAATCCCAGATGCCTGTGTCAGGACCCTTTAAAAAAAACAAACAGGAATCATACTTAAGATTACGGAATAGGGGTGTGCATTTGGCTTTGCTGAATTGAAAAAATACCCAAAAAAATACCCTATCGGTATTTTTTGGCTATTACTTAAGCCGAATCAAATTCTCTAAGCTGATTTGGCTGCCAATAAAGTGCTCCCGAATAAAAGCTGATCTTATTCTGTGTTTATTCGGGGGCCCGAATTGGGGATGGAAGGCAATGGTCAGTCTCAGTTAACTAAAACTGACCAGCTCTGCCTTCCTTCCCCAGGTGCCCACAGCTGCGGGGCGCCTGGGGAAGCCAATCCTGAGAGGGAAGGTAGCTTAAACTGCCTTCCCTTGGCTTCCCCAGGCGCCCTGCAGCCTCGGGGTGCATGGGGAAGACAAGTCTTAGAGGGAAGGCAGTTTAAATTACCTTCCCTTTGCTTCCCTCAGCGCCCCGCAGCCGCAGGGTGCCTGGGGAAGCCAATCCTGTGAAGGAACGCTGTTTAAATTGCAGGGCACCTGGGGAAGCCGGTCTCTGGAGGGAAGGGACTTTAATGGTGTAGAATGCTATAGAGTGTACCTTCCAAAGCAGTCATTTTCTCCAGGTGACCTGATCACTGTTGTCTGGAGATCTCCAGCCATCACCTGGAGGTTGGAAACCCTACTAAGCCACTCGGAGTCTTCGAGTGAAGGGCGGGATATAAATCCAATCTCTTCTTCTCTTCTACTAGGATTTATAGTAACCCCCCACCAATGTTCCCTCTAAGCTGTGGAGTCCTGTGAGCAAAAATTCTACTTTGTGAGCTCCTGGCATCAAAGTTGTGAGCAGATGATTTGGCTGCTGCGTAAATTAGTTTGCACTGGAGCCCTCCTTCCTGAGCTAAGACAAAAAGGTGTGAGCCGGAGGCTAAAAAACTGTGAGCTCGCTCACACCAACTCAGTTTAGAGGGAACACTGCCCCCCACATAGGGTTTTCAAGGCAAGAGATGTTCAGTGGTGGTTTCCCATTCGCTACCTTTGCTCTGCTAGGTAATTTTGGCCCATTAAACTGAAGGGAAGTTAACAGTGGGAGGTGCCCAATATTGTGGTAATAGTGGCCAGTACCCAGTATTGTTTCTGATAGTGCCGGTGTGCACATGCAACTTAGGGGGCGTACTAGGGGGCTGGGGCATATGACTAAAGCTTAGGGTCTCAGAAGCTCCTTTGGCTAGGGGTTCTTATCTTTGCAGGTGGGGAGAAAAGTCCCTCAAGGTAGTATAGGAGCTAATATCGTTCATATCCCATCCTTTAAAGGTCTTAATTCTGTTCTACTCGCTCAGTGGCTTGCAGAGAGCCACACTCGCCATTGCCATCAACCAAAAGAGCCACATTTACTTCCATCCCTAGCATAAGATTTGCACCTCAGGGAAGCTCCCAGCTTTTCCATTCCTTTGGTGGCAGCTTGTTTCAAGGTGGGCGCCAACTGCCAAAAACAGTGCCCACAAGGCAAGGGCTTTGCCCACTTTCCTGAAATATGGGGCAGGTGCCATATTGAGGAACCATGCTCAGAAGAGCCAACCACAGGTTGCTCCTGAGTCAATGAGTGTGTATTGCTGTCTTAATTACTTTGGCTATACCTCTGTAACTTATTATTTCATCTTCTCCTAGGTCTAACAATTGAGAGTGTGTTACACCCATACTGAGTGAACTGTTTGCCTCTCAACAGAGGGGAGAAAAACCCTCCAAGCACTGAGAAGGAACATAAATAGGTAAAAATCCAGGTGGGGTGGGGGATATTTCCTGATATGGCGATATATCTCTACAGCACATGCCCAAAAGGGGAGAGGAGCATGCCTTGATAGGGCGATATATCTCTACAGCACATGCACAAAAGAAGGTGAGAGGAGCATGCCTTGATAGGGCAATATATCTCTACATCACGTGAACAAAAGAAGGTGAGAGGAGCGTGCTTGATAGGGCGATATATCTCTACAGCACATGCACAAAAGAAGGTGAGAGGAGCATGCCTTGATAGGGCGATATATCTCTACACCACGTACACAAAAGAAGGTGAGAGGATCGTGCTTTGATAGGGCGATATATCTCTATAGCACGTGAACAAAAGGTGAGAGGAGCGTGCTTGATAGGGCTATATATCTCTACAGTACATGTGCAAAAAAGATGAGAAGAGCATGCCTGATACAGTGATATGTCTCTACTGCACATGCACAAAAGGAGGTGAGAGGAGCATGCTTGATATCTCTACAGAGCATGTGCGAAAAAGGTGAGAGGCGTATGCATGACACAGTGACATAGCTCTATAGCACATATATGCCCCCCCCCCAGAAAAAAACCCTGCAATGCAAAGGGAAAGTGCATACAGGAAGGCTGGAAACAGACATGGGAAAGTACAGATAAAAACTCACCCTGTGGATCCCCCATTCCCAATGTGCTATGGTAGGGGCTGCCTCGTTAATGAAGAAAACACAAAACAGCGATGCCATCTGGAAGACATCCCTTTGGACTAGATCTTCAGGCTCTGTTACTATTGACTTCATTTATACTCTACTTTTCTCCCCAGTGGGGACACAGGGTGGCTTACAACATTCTCCCATTCTCCATTTTATCCTCATAACAACCCTGGTCAGGTAGGTTAAGGCTGAGAGTGTATGACTGGCCCAGGGGCCACCCAGCAAGCCTCCATGGCAAAGTGGAGATTGGGACCACTTTAGCGCAGTGATACCAGGCGATCTTGCACGCTTTTTCAAGTGCTGAGACAGCAAAATTGTCTGGTCCTGCTGCAATCTAATCACAGTAGATAAATAAACTTTTAAAAAGTAAGTAAAAACAAGAAGACACCATCCTGAATGATGGACCCAACGTCTTTCCATCTTTACTCTTCAAAGGACATATAGGCTGCGGTCACATACGCAGCTTGTGGCGCTATAGTAGTGTTACATGAGCAGAATAAATGGGCCCCTTGAGACCTGAACATGTGCCTTCTGTGGTGCAGTCGTCAGCAGCCCATGCTATTCCGCAATCGAAGTAGAATAAACAGATACCAGGGAAAGTCCGGTATGAACAGCTTGTTTGTGGTTCCTTCCAGTTTTTCCGACGTCTGAACTCTCCTGCAGCGAAAGGAACCCAGAAGGGAGATCTGAACTTGCAGATCTGTTTCCGCCACTGTTTTTTTTAGTTGCTGCCTATATGCGCATGAGCGCATATGCACATCCATCCGCTTGCATTTAAATAAAACCCACCCTTACAGCTCATTCCGTGTTTGAAGTGCAACACTAATATGGATGCCCCCCATGGGATGGCCACATGGTTAACCTGCCACAGGGTGTGTGGTCTGGATGGAGTGCTCTGGTACACTTTGAACAGTTACAATTTGAGACACCACCATACCGCGCCAAGCCACCAGTGTGACTGCAGCCATATGCTTCTTTCTATGATCAATGCTGATTTCATTCTCTCCCTTTGCTTCTGGTGTTCTCTCTGCTTTCCTTGCCTGTTTAAAATGCTGTTTCATTACATGTTTAAACACTGCTTTTCTAAAACCTGATAATCTCTGCACTATGGAGCCAGTTTGGTGTAGTGGTTAAGTGTGTGGACTCTAATCTGGGAGAACCGGGTTTGATTCCCCACTCCTCCACTTGCACCTGCTGGATGACCTTGGGCAAGCCGTAGTTCTGATAAGAGCTGTTCTTGAAAAGGAGCAGTTTCTGTCAAGAACTCTCTCAGCCCCACCTACCTCACAGGGTGTCTGTTGTGGGGAGGGGAAGGGAAAGGAGTTTGTAAGCCGCTCTGAGACACCTTTGGGTAGTGAAGGGCGGGGTATTAATCCAATTTCTTATCTTCTTCTTCTTCATCATCATCAAAGGTCTTAGTTTTGAGCCCCAGTGGAACCAGAAGGATGCTCTGGGGAGGGGCTGGTACAGTGGTAGAGCATGTCCTTTGCATGCAGAAGGTCCCAGGTTCATTCCCGGCATCTCCAGTTAAAAAGATCAAGTGGTAGGTGACGAGAAAGACCTCCACCTTAGATCCTGGAGAACTGCTGCCAGTCTGAGTAGACAATACTGACCTTGATGGACCAACGATCTGATTCATTATGAGGCAGCTTCATATGTTCATGTGTACATGAAAAACTGCTCTGGGAAGACAGACAGATGAGTGAGAACACTTTCTGATGTCACAGAGGTACCCAACCAGTCAAGACTCTGCATGGTCCCATCTGCTTCACCCTTCAAAAGAACATTGTAGATGGGACAACTGGGGGAAATACTTTTTCCAGAGTACAGTGACCCTTGTTTTTATGCACCTCTGTTTATTTATTTAAAATATTTCTATCTCACCTTTCCAAAACCTCATTGTAATATTCAAAATCCCGCATTTCATTCCATCAGATTTATTGCAAGTATAGCTGAGGTAAGCACAGAAAACTGGACAAAGTTTATGAAAAACAGGCGTGAGCCTGTGGCACAAGCATTGCTATGGAGCAGTGTGAACCTTCGCCCAAAATAACCCACAGGGCTTGTCATTAAAGGGGCCCAGTGTGCTTTACTTTGTTTGGTCATGGATGCTAAAAATGAACCCTATCAATAAGCCAACAGCAAAGCCATCCCATTCTTCTGCACAAGCGGAATGGATTCTCACCCCATTGGATTCAGACAGGGCAGCTATTCTGCCAGAGTTTAGAATAACTGCAGCACTTGCCAGATGTGGCAAGGCTTTGATAGGACATCAAGCTGTGTGGGTTTTGCCTCCTATTTTTATCTTGCCTTCCAGCCTGTCATTAAGAAATGCCTATATTCCTTGGCAGGGCGCTGAATAGCTCCAAATTCCTCATCAGGCCTTCTCAACCCAACGTGCCTCGCTCGCTGGCTGATCTGTGTTGCGAGAAAGAGGCTCAGACGAAATGCCTTCATACCGTTATTTGTGAAAACGTTCTCAGAAGATGAGAAAAGTCCTGCAAGAGCTTGAATTGCAAGACAACGTTGCCCTTTTCAGTGGTTAGGATTTTGACTTTCCTGCCTTGTGTATTAGGAGAATTCTTTTCTGCTCTTCTAGTGACTTTAGCTTTACATTTGTCAATAATGAGGAATTTTGTTGATGAAGAGATACTTCAAACCCATTCAAACAATTCCACTCTAGAACTTCAATTTCTCCTAGACTCTATGGAATACCAGAGCCTGCAACCCAAAGCTTTCTTTCCCTCAAGGAAGCCTGATTTTTGTACTCTGGAAATAAGTTGTAATTCCTGGGGAACACCAGGTTCTACCTGGAGGTTGACAATCCTACACATTACCCTGTTTCTTTACCCAGTAAGTTTCTTTAAGGCCCTGTCAAACCAGACATACTGGGAGTTCTGTTTCTGGAGCTCTCCATGATTATTGTGATTAGGACCACAGTGCCCAGGGGACTTAAATCTCTCCCCTATACATACAGACACACATCATTTCCCCAGCTTGAAATGGACCAGAGGATTATCTGTTCACTGAACTGGCTAGTGGAGTAGTTAGTTACACAGGCCTCCAAGCCCAGCCAGCTGTAACACATTCTGTGTGAGGCCATGTCTTAAAAGTTCTCAGAGACTTATGTTAGCCCCCACATATGGCCCCACAGTTAATGCTGGGGGCTAACAGCCAAGATCACATTACACCTCTTTGATTCAATTGCTTTGGCTTTCAGTTTGCTTCCCTGTACAATTCTAAATGCTGATTTTGACCTGTGAAGCCCTAAATGGTCAGGGATCAGGATACCTGAGGGATCACATTTCCCAGTCCCAGACATTAAGATCTATTTTCGTCCCATACTTTCTCCAGGTGACATAGATGGATGTCCCCCCTCATCTTGTTATCAAAACAAACCTGTGAGGTAGGTTGCGCTGAGAGAAAATAAATGGTCCAAATTCACCCAGTTTGCTTTTCATCTGAGGGGCCTAACTACACATTACGTTTTCATCATGTTCTCTCCAAGTCCACATGATCAGATGTGCCTTGTGCTGGGAACTTAATTTTCAGACTAGCATGGACTTTATTCAAATCAGGACAACAGTTTATGGGAAGGTTAATATCTCCCCATACTGTTTTCTGGACCTAAAAGGGGCCCTGGTAGTCACGTCTTGACCCTTTGGGGAACCTTGCATGTACCACATCAGAGCTGGAACCACAGGGGGTGGGGGCAAGAGAGACGTGTGTTGTCACTTCTGGCCAAAACTGGAAGTGATGTCATCACATCAGAGTGACCCTCTAGGATTCATCATAGAGTTTCTGTTGAGTGGCAGTGGACAATGGGGGTTAAGACCTGGAGATCACTTGCTATAGCAGGAGACCTGGGCTGTCTAGTACAGATGGTTTCCCCAATGAGCCATTTCAGCTTGTGAAAATGGCATTGTCAGGGGATGCTTAAGCTCTCTCTCCCCACAGGCCACGGCTCCAATCTGAATCAGCCAACATGTGCCTCGGAATTAGGTTCTTCGCATGGAGCTGAAAATACACACCTGAACATGCAGACCAGGGAGGATGTGAGGAAATATAATGTGTAGTTAGTCCTGAGTGGGGATTTGTGAACCCAGGTCTCCCAAGTCATTTCTGACATAGTGACCACTATGGTATCCTTGTGAGGACCTGGGTGGGTGGGTGGGACTGTGTTTTTTGTTTTTAGTGCTACGCATGTATACATGAAGCTTCCTTATACCGATCAGACCATCTGTTTACCAAGGTCAGTATTGTCTACTCTGACTTGCAACCGCTCTCAAGGGTCCCGCCCACCCAGCGGCTCGAAAGCAAAAGCAAGAAGACAAATGGGTACCTGCCCTAGGTGGCAGGGGGCACCCTCCTCCTGGCTGTGTGCCAGGAGTGCTGGCGGCAGCAGTAACAGCAATTGCGGCGAAACAGCAACCCAGGGATGCAGCGGCCGAACCGGATGGAGGCGGAGTTGAGGCGATGCGATGGCGAGACGACGCAGCACGGCAGGAGCCCAAGGGACGCAAGCCGAAGCTGCAGTCATAAGCGGTCACGCATCGAAGGAGTCCACCAGGAGCCAGTCGGAGGTAGTCGCCGGTCAGCCTGAGGCGCCGAGAGCAGCATCTGAAGCCCGCCCGGGATATCAACAGAAAGAGAGAATGCGCCGCTTGGGTGTCGGTAGTCAGCCCCTCCCCCCCTGAATTGTGGCCCTAGGTTAGGGTAATAACTACATAGTAGTATGCCTGTAAACCGCTCTGAGACCCCCTAGGGGTCAAGGGCGGTATATAAATGGAATTGTAAAGTAAAGTAAAGGGTCCCAAGGTGGAGGTCTTCTACAGTGGTGCAGTGGTTAAGAGTGGTGGACTCTAATCTGGAGAACAGGTTTGATTCTCCACTCCTCCTAGGGTTGCCAGGTCCCTTCATTGTGCCAGTAGGGGGATTTGGGGTCATTCTGGGGGTGGGTGTCACCTGTAAGTGCCGTCAGTGCGTTGGCGTAGTCAGGGGCAACACTCTGCTTTTCTCTTCAGTTACATGCAAAAAAGCAAGCCTCATCTGACCTCAGTATTGCTAGCTCAGAAGAGAATAAGCTGTCACAGAATACATGTCTTTTGGAATCTGTTAGTGAAAAATTAGAACATGCATCTGCTGCAGAGATTAGGGTTGCTACCCAGGTAGATGGGACAGTGACAGTTGAAACAAAGAGAATGGACATTGCAGAAGTTTTTAATGTTCACTTACTTAACACTAAAGAAAGGAAAACATTATCTGAAGTTTTAATTCCTTGCCAGACTACTGAGACTCTTGTATCAAAAAGGAAGGCAGTTTTGCAGAATTGTGAAGTGTTACCAGAAGCAACATCCCCTGAACTACAGCAGCTGACAGAGGACAAACAGCCTGAGGAGCAAGGAGAAGACACTTTACATGACCTTTGTATTTTCTTAAGAAATGTTACTTACAGACTTGCCATGGACAAACGTTTCAGAGTCTTTGCAAAACCAACTGATGTGCACAAGGTACCAGACTATGTAACAGTTATCAAGCAGCCAGTGGATCTTTCAGTAATTAATTTTACATTTGATCTTTACCAGTATTTGACTGCAACGGACTATTTGAAGAATATTGATCTGATCTGTTACAATGCATTGGAGTATAATCCAGACAGATACCCTGAAGATTGTCTCATCAGACCTAGAAACGCACATCTTGTGAATCATTTTCCAGATAGTTAAAACAAACAGTGTTCCATGCACCTTGGCATCTAGTCATGCCGGCCACATGACCACGGAAAACTCTTTGGACAGTGCTGGCTCTTCGGCTTGGAAATGGAGATGAGCTCCGCATCCCTAGAGTCAGATTTGACTGGCTTTCAAGCAAGGGACACCTTTACCTTTACCTAATACCTCCCTCCATGCCATAATATGCTTCAACTGCTCATTTCCACAAGTTAAGGCTCTATTAAAGGGACAGGACATTTTTCTCAAAGCCTGTTGCCAACTCTGCACACAAGCTGTGATTTAAAGGTACAGTTAGGCTACAAATCGAATAGCTAGCTTTTCAGTATGTGATTTTAAACAGGCATTGTGGCATATTGTGAAAGTCTTTGCCTGCTGCTTTTTGCACATCAAGTACAGGCACAAACTAGCCTAACTGCTTCTGGTTATTTGGCAATTTTGATTCCCATAGAGTTGTCAGCAGTGTGGGGGGGGGGGGAATGTCCTGTCCCTTTAACAGAGGTTTAATGCGATGTTATTTACCAGGTGATGTTATTTACCTCCATACCATGAAAAGATTCAGCTGCCCATTTCTATATATTAAGCCTCTGTTAAAGGAACAGCATGTTTTTCTCCAGGCCAGTTGGCAACTTTACATTCTTATGCCCCCCCCCCAGCTGCCACATTTTAACTGCAGCTCAAGAATGTGCAGCCCAGGTGTATAGGGCTCAGCTTCAGACAGCAAGCCCCTGAAGAAAGATTATGCCCATCACCAATAATTAAATTAAAAAAAGAAAAAGAGATTGAAAAACATTATATGATCTGACACAGAGGTCCAGGTGCAGAGCTGCAAGATTTTTTGCAAAGCCCCCTCCCCCTTCCTCAGCACATGCCTGAAGCAGACAAGAAAGTGCAAGTTTAAACCTGCTTAGCTTTAAGAACAACTCTCAACCGATCAAAAATTAAGGCTGCCAACCAATTATTTGCCTTTTAACGGATTAATTAAATATATTTGCATATTATCAAAACATCAAGCATGATGTGTTTTGGAGATACTGAAAAATGTAAAGACCATAGAGAAGAAGAAGAGTTGGATTTATACCCCAGCCTTTACTCAGAGTCACAGAGCGGCTTACAATCTACTTCCTTTCCTCTCCCCACAACAGACACCCTGTGAGGTAGGTGGGGCTGAGAGAGTTCTGAGAGAAGTGCTCTTGAGTGAATAGCTCTGAGAGGACTGTGACTGACCCAAGGTCACCCAGCTGGCTGCATGTAGAGGAAGAGTAGGGAATCAAACCCGGTTCTCCAGATTAGAGTCCGCCACTCTTAACCACTACACCAGACTGGTTCTCACTAGTGGTGAGAGAACAGTGGTGGTGGCCACCTAGAGTGTCCAGTGGAAGTGATTTTAACAACTTCCTCACACTCCATCTTCCCTGGGTACTACTTCTCAACTCTTCCAGGCATAGCTGGTATCGAGAACACTACCACTGGCCTACTGTAGACATCCCTAATGTGCTACCCATTGTTGCCATCATGCCTGCCAATGTGTTTCCTAGAGCCCACTTGCTTCTTCCTCAAAGTAAAGGCCCAGTCCTGGCTTTCCTCTAGCTCAATGGGTGCTTCTGAAGATCCCAAAAGGCAGGGGATCCCCTGCTTTCGCAGGCTCCTGCCAACTGCCAGTCAGCTGGCTGGTGGGAGGAAATTCCCCCCCACCTTCGACGCTGTGTGCAGTGCACGAAGACATCACCCAGAAGTGACATCAGCGTGTTGGTGACATCGGGAGGTGACGCTCTGCTTTTTGGGCAAAACTCTATGGTTTGCTGTTTTTACCATAGAATTTTGCCCAAAAAGCAGAGTTTTGAGTTGAAAACTGGTTTGTGTGGGGGGTGTTAAGCCCCATCTCCCCATACATTGCAGCTCCAATCCGAATGCGGTCCCAACACACCTGAAAATCTAAGTTTCAGCAAGGAACTCCCAGTGAGCATCTGTTCGACAGGACACAGAGTGGGGCCCATAAACAGTATCATGTATACAGAGAGAAAACTCCCAAGATTGTTTAACTGGAGGAGTGAGGAATTGAACTTGAGACATGCAAAGCATTGCTCAGCATAGTCCCACCATTAAACAAGTTTCAATAAATAGGTTTACTGTTTACACACCTGGCTTTAGATTCCAGTTATTTAATATTTAATAGTCCGATTCAAGTCCAGTCACACCTCAGAGACTAACAAGAGTTTCAGGGTATCAGCTTTCGAAAGTCAAGGCTCCCTTAAACAGACACAGGTACAAATGGATCTCTGACAAAGAGAACTTTGAGTCTCAAAAGCTGATACCCCGAAACCCTTGTTGGTCTTTGAGGTGCTACTGGACTCCAATCCAGGGCTTTTTTTCCCCTGGAAAAAGAGGTGCTGGAATTCTCAAGAGGGAAATGAAGTTTTCAGTCTGTATACTGAAAACTCATGAACTTTTAAACATTTTTAAAAGAAGTTTGTTGAAGAGGTTCCAGAACTCTGTTCCGGGATGTTCCCCCCAGAAAAAGAAGCCCCAAATCTGTTTCACTGCAGACCAACACAGTAACCCTCTGAAACTATCTTAATATTTAATGTTTATGTTAGTTAAGCAATATTATTCTTTAGTGTTCTAATGCAGCACAAATTGACGTTAATCTTGTAATCTGAAATATATCTGTTGCTGTTGCCATCAAGTCAAACCTCAAAAAACAAACAGGGAAAATACACAGTACAGAATAGCCAAAAAACAAAAATAACTGTACAAAAATGTCAAAAATATTTGTAGTCCGAATAGCCAAAAAAACAAAAATAACTGTGTAGCAAAATGTCAAAAATAGTTGTAGCCTTGAATCGACACCTTATGACACAACTGTGATGTGAACTGATCCCTGAAGTGTCTATGTAAAAGTGTCTATGTTCTAATGGTCTTTATCTGAAGCACCTCTATTTGTTTTGGATTACTTTGGACTGTTTTCATGAACTGAGTTGTTTACATTATTTAAAGAAAGTATTGTCATAATATTGTTGTAATCACGAGTTCTTTGCAACACTTTATATAAAAAGTATTCTATAAATATTTTTGACATTTTTGTACACAGTTATTTTTGCTTTTTGGCTACCAAGTCAAACCTGACTTACTGCGACCCCCGGTGGGGTATTCAAGGCAAGAGACGTCCGGAGGTGGTTTGCCATTGCCTGCCTCTTCATCATGACACTGGTATTCCTTGGTGGTCTCCCATCCAAATATTAGCTGGAGCTGACCCTGCTTAGTTTCTGAGATCTGACAAAATCAGGCTAGTCTAGGCTATCCAGGTCAGGGCGCTAAAATATGAAGAGACATCTTTGAAGAAGAAGAAGAGATTGGATTTATACCCCGCCCTTCACTACCCAAAGGAGTCTCAGAGCAGCTTACAATCTCCTTTCCCTTCCCCTCCCCACAACAGACACCCTGTGAGGTAGGTGGGGCTGAGAGAGCTCTTTCGAGGACTGCTCATGAGAGAACAGCTCTGAAAGAACTTACAACTGACCCAAGGTCACACCAGAAGCTGCATGTGGAGGAGTGGGGAATCAGACCCAGTTCTCCCAGATTAGAGTCCGCACTCTTAACCACCATACCAAACTGGCTCTCAGGTTTGTTTGTTTTTTAAAGCAGGTCCCAGGAGTGACTCCTGATACACCCAAGCTGAAATTAAATATTGCATATTAATAACCTAAATCTCTTGAAGCAATGGAGAAATTGGCCGAGGTCAGCCCGTAGGCTTCCTGGTTCAGTCCTGCCTTCAAGACAATGGAGGTGTCAAAACCGGCAGGTCCCACAGGACAACTGCTAACTATTGAACAGCTGATGTTCGACTAAGCTGTAGGTTTAGGTGGGTGCAAAAAAGGAGGGGGACCACATTGTGGCTTTCGTATTAATTAGTGTCTTCAATGTTGTTTCATTGCTTTCCTCGTTAATATCTCACTCCTGCAGATGGGCATAAATTCCCCAAGGTGTGTGTGAATTCTTTGAGAGCAGACTCAAGGGAAAGGATCTGGGAAACACATTCCTTTTCTGACGCTTTCATCTTTCTTAAGAAGGGGCAAAGGTCTGAGGCTCACAGATTTTCCCACAGCAGCTTGGCGCTTTGGTGTCTTGCAGCAGAGTTTCTGTTGGAGTGTATGTTTTTTCTTTTTTAAATCTATGCAGGAATAATAGTTTATGAAGGCAAATTGTTTTACAGGAGTGGCTATCGCAGAGTTGCCACCCACCCCTTCCTCAGCATTTCTAGATTATAAAACTGACTTCGAAATCATGGAATATATCACTGGGCAAGTACATGATTGATGGATCTGGGGAGGGTGTCTGATCCTACTCTAGCTAAGGTTCCAAACGGTCCTCTCTAATCACAAAGGGAAGACCTTTGTTCTGCAATGTCTAGAGATTGAATTCCCTTGGAAAATGCCATTGCTGCTTCTTTTTAAAAGAAAAACTTTAAAAACATAAATTGTTTCCTTTTCATCATCATCTTGGGGGGGGGAACCCTCAGTCATCAGCACCCCTCAAAAAAAGAAACCAGTTATCAATTTATAGCCTGTCCTCCCCCGCAATGCGAGCTCAGGGCGGCTCACAATCAGGCATAAGCCAGCACATAAAACACAATTAAAACCATTTAAAATCATTTCTACAATATTACAACATTATTTATTTATTTATTTATGCTTTCAATTTAATACCCCGCTCTAATCCCATAGTTGGGGTCTCTGAGCGGCTTACAAGTTTTTCTTGGTGCTAATCACCGTTTCTGTTCCTAACTACGGGCACAATGTATATAGGGGAGGGACATCCTACCAGCACCCCCTCTGTGGTGGCATATCATGATGTTCTCTCTGTCGGGGCAGTTCGACTTGGTCAGACGGGACTCGGGACTTGGCGGAAGTGTCTTGTCTCTGGCGTTCGGTGGTGGTGCGCTCTTCCCAGACGCGCGGCTTCGCCATGCCGCCACTACCGTCCACGCCAGGTTCTCCGCCGCCGTCATCGTTGTCGCCATTGCCGCCGCCGTCCTCAGCCAGCCACACTTATTATTAAGTGCTCTGGATGTTCCAAATAGATCTTCCATAAAGAAGACGTATTAATACTGTTATACCCACTCAGTGCCGTCTGTTCCACTTGGCGCTGTCGTTCTTTCTTCCAGGGCCAGATAATGATGGTACAGTAGTGGCAGCTCCTACTCAAACGCCTGGCGGAAGAGCTGCGTCTTGCAGGCCCTGCGGAACCGTGCAAGGTCCCACAGGGCCCAGATCTCCTCCGGGAGCTCGTTCCACCAAGTAGGTGGGTGCATAA
This sequence comes from Gekko japonicus, assembly GCF_001447785.1. Classification (NCBI taxonomy): domain Eukaryota; kingdom Metazoa; phylum Chordata; class Lepidosauria; order Squamata; family Gekkonidae; genus Gekko; species Gekko japonicus. Next base: position 17,658 of record NW_015171696.1, read on the forward strand.
GGCTTATCCTGCGTTGCCTGAGGTATGTTTGCTTTTTATGTCAGGACTTGGAGGTGGCTAAGCGAGTGAGAGAACCTGGCACACAAGCACTATTAAGACTCCAGGTCCCTAAGAAGCTCTCAGAATTAGTCATAACCTATGAATGGACCACTGAGGTGTAAGGCACAGCACCTCTCTGAATTCTGTATTCTGTGGGTAGCCCAGGGTCGATGTCGGCATACCTTGAGGTTGGGTAGGTGCCAGGGCCCAGGGCTTCTGGGGGGGCCCACCGCAGCTGACCCCCATGCACCTCTTCTCCCACCTGTCTGCATGCCCTTCCCCATCTGTTTGTTTCAAGGGCTCCACCACCCATACTTCCACCTGCCCAGCATTACTGGGGAAGGCCATGTGGATGGTACACAGTGGCACTGCACTTAGACGCCATGGCAAGGAACTGCATTCCTAGCTGTGTGCACCACCCAGTGCTGTCAGATGGCACAGGGAACTGAGCATGGGTGGTGGGAGGGCTGGCAAGCAGGCACAGGGGTGGAAAGAGGGGCATTATGGGTAGGGCAGCCAACCCTGGGTTAGGAAATTTCCTGGGAATATAGGGGGTGGAGCCTGGGGAGGGCAGGTTTTGGGGGGAGGGGAGGGAGCTCAGTGGGTTAGAATGCCATGGAGTCCACTAGGGTTGCCAATCTCCAGGTGGTGGCTGGAGACCTCCTGGGATTGCAAATGATCTCCAGGTGACAGATATCCATCCCCCTGGAGAAAATGGCCACTTTGGAAGGTGGATTCCGTGGCGTTATATCCATAGAGGTCCCTCCCCTCCACAAACCCCACCTTCCTCAGGCTCCACTCCCAAAAATCTCCAGGGATTTCGCAACCCGGAGCTGGCAGCCCTGGAGTCTACCCTCCAGAGCAGCCATTTTCTCTAGGGGAACTGAACTTTATAGTCTGGACATCAGTTGTAATACTGGGAGATCTCCAGGCCCCACCTGGAGGCTGGCAAAACTAATTATAGGGTCCCCTTGGCATTGTCTGCCCAAGGTCCTCCAAAACCTGGAACAGAGCTTTGGGTAACCCACAAGGGATAACCACTACCTTACTGTTCTGCTTCTTTGGTGTAGTGGTGAAGAGTGGTGGACTCTAATCTGGAGAACCGGGTTTGATTCCCCACTCCTCCACATGAAGCCAGCTGAGTGACCTTGGGTCAGTCACAGTTCTCTCAGAGCTGTTCTCTCAAGAGCAGTTCTCTCAGAGCTCTCTCAGCCCCACCTACCTCACAGGCAGTGTTCCCTCTAAGCTGAGTTAGTGTGAGTTAGCTCACACTTTTTTATCCCCCAGCTCACAGATTTTTTGCCTTAGCTCAGGAAGGGATGGCTCCAGAGCAAACTAATTTATGCAGCAGCCAAATCGCTCACTCACAACTTTCATGCCAGTAGCTCACAAAGTAGATTTTTGGCTCACAAGACTCCACAGCTTAGAGGGAACATGGCTCACAGGGTCTCTGTTGTGGGGAGAGGTAGGAAAGGCAATTGTAAGTCGCTCTGAGACTCCGAGTGAAGAGTGGGATATAAATCCAATTCCTCATGTTATTATTAAAGAAATTCCCTTTACCCCCCCCCCCAAAAAAAACCCCTAGTGTATAAGCAGAGTCATTGGGATGATCCAGCTCAGATTATCCTTACCAGCCTCCATGTGCTGGCTGGAGTGTTCCCTCTAAGCTGAGTTAGTGTGAGCTAGCTCACAGTTTTTCAGCCTCCAGCTCACAGATCTTTGTCTTCGCTCAGGAAGGATGACTCCAGGGCCAACTAACTTATGCAGTAGCCAAATTGCTCACAAGACTCCACGGCTTAGAGGGAACATTGCTGGAGATCTCCTGGAATGACAAGTGATCGCCAGACGACATAAGTCACTTGTTACTTATTTCTTTAAAACATTTATTCCACTTCTCCTGGAGAAAATGGCTGCTTTGGAAGGTGGGCCGCATGGCATTGTATCCGCTGAGGTCCCTCCCCTCCCTAAAACTCACCTTCTCCAGGCTGTACCTTCAAATCTCCAGGTATTTCTGAACGTGGAGTTGGCAACCCTGGGAGTTGGGGAATAGGCTATGCACCCCTTACATCTCATAACAGGTGTTGAACATGCAGTGACCCTTGGGGCTCAATTCAGCTATCACACAAACACAATGGTTTATTGGCGGGGTGGCCAGCGTTCAGACAATCGCTCTAAGGACAGTGTAGCTTTGTGCAACATCTGAACTGAGCCTCTGTGGGGTACATTTAATTGGGAAACTTGTAATTGTGTATTCATGACTGGTTCTATAGCCTGGTATAATCCATTTGGGATTCAAGTTGAAATGAAGCGTACATTTACTGTGTGTTCAGTTAAAAAAAATAAATCGCCGTCTCATGCTTTTCACACTCCATGAAGTCCGTCAGGTTTAACAGAGACCTCTAGTGGTTGAAATGTAGAATTAATTATTGGAATTTTATGGAAAACAGACGCTTTTATGGCAGGGGAGGGTTGAATAAGGTTAGTGTGAACATACCAAATGATGTAGTGTGGCAGCTAGGGTTCTCGACTGCCTAGAGGGGAAAAAATGTGTGAGCAGTGCTGGTGAGATATTTTTTAAAAAATGTAATTTATTTATTTATTAATTAATTTTGGGAATTCTGGGCAGGGGACCTTGTGCCCCAACTGGGAGCTTGGTAGGGCTGCCAAGCCGCGGCGGGGGATCTGCAC